>NC_079337.1:55782377-55969877 GCF_029582105.1 Oenanthe melanoleuca
TGATTCCTGTGACCTTCAGTCTTGAAATTATCTTGTACTTAGCGTATTATTTTCTCTCCAAAAATAGGTTGAAATTTTTTAAACTATGAAGGGGACATAGACACATTAACTATAATGGTGACAGTGTGCCTCAGTCCCCTAGACAGTTTTGAAAATCCCAGCTGCAGATGTCAGATTTGTTATTTTATGATGAACTGCTGTAGCAGCATTGCATTTGTGCAGATAATGGAGTCATTATCTAATCATCATCGTTCCATGTTTCACACTCTGCTTGAACTCGTGTATTAATGATTTTCTGCATGATAAGTGCATTTTTTAGATGTATTTGAGATAGCATGGAAGGTCTGTGGCACATTCTAAATCCCAGGACAGTGTGACCATAAAATCCTTGGTGGTATCCAGCCTCAAATCATAATTTCAGCTCATGATATCAAAGAGTGAGGGACAGTCTGTGGGAGTGGAAGATGGCACTTCCTAGAGTATGAAAACACAATGGGAAACAAAATGTAAGGACCCTGGCAGAGCAGCACAGCAAATGCTCTGACCCAACAGTCCCACTGCAGTGTTAGACAGTGCCCTGTACCCCTGTTGATTAACTCAGGAAGGTCTGAGGGTGATGGAGGGACTACAGAGTTACTACAGAGGGACTACAGAGTCACTGCTCTGACCACACTGTGACACTGGAGCCAAACTCCATTTCCAGCCCTTCAAGTGACTCACCTTCCCATGAGAGAAGGTGGCAGAGATTGAGAACTTGTCCATATTTCTTACTGTAGTGTAAACTGGTAAGCAACTCTTGTTTGTGCCGTGTTCAAGCACCAATAAAAGGGGAACCATAGAATTGCCTTTGCAGCCCTGGTCACATCTCCAACCCAAGATTAAGAGCCACAGTACTGCCTCTAGAATGGAGACTGTGCTGCCTTCAAAACCTGACTTTACAGTATGGGCTTCTCATTCCTTTGTCTCATGCTATGTTATGTTGGGTTTTTTTTATCCTATTATCAATAAAAGGACAGAATAGATAAGTTATCAAAGAGTATAAGGTAAATTAAACTAGATTTTCACTTGTATGTGGCTTTCTAAGGATGGTTTTGGCTTATGTAGAATTGTCCATTATTGATCATTGTCACTTAGTATTGTCTATTATTGATCTCACTGTGGAATAAATGTCATTCATGGTGTTATTGCAAAAAAGTACAGAGTCAAATTGAAGTGAATGGAAAGCATGGCAATTCTAGAAACATCAATACAAAACTCTGCCATCAGTAAATTTAGCTACTCCCCTCCATTCAAACTGCAAATAGTAAAATGATATCTCTTCCTCATCAATTAATGCATAAAATTTCTCTACTGTCACTGCCTTTCATCTAGTTTGGTATTTCTGTCTCTGCATTTGAGATCTGGAATGACTCTGTTGTCTTCATTTCCAGCCTGATCTCAGATCATGTGCCCCTCGTGGTCATGTTGTTCCAATAAGAACATCCTAAATGTCTCCTTCTCATCCTTCCTCCTTCTTTCTGATCTCTAAAGAACAATTTTCATTTCTGCTCTTCTGGTTTCAAGTCTTGTCAAACAAGGTGGTTTTTTTTTTTTGCTGCCAGAATTTCAGTTTAATAAATTATAAATCATATCTTGCCATCTCAGTGAGTCTCATTGCACCAATATGAGCCCATAGTCTCACCGGGGTAGGTTTCATGGGAGACAAATTTGAGTGCAACTGTGGGTGCTTGGCAGGCAATTATAAACTATGGTGTTAAATCCATTGTCAGATGTGGTTCTTGATTTCCTAAAGTGGTGAAATACTTAAAAAGTAGGATGTAGCTTCTGACAGCATTGCTCATTTCTTTATATAAGAGATTTAAATGACAATTTCTGCTGGGCTGCACAAGCTTGACATTTCCCTTCATTTGATACAAGGTAGGATGCTCAGTCATTCATTACTGGGGTTATCTATGAAACTTGTTTCTCCTACAAGTCTCTCTGGATATACACTGTGTTGGGAGGGGTACATTTTCTTTGTGCTCTGGGTTGTGAAGAGAGAGCATCAACAATCTCAGAGCTCTGAAGCACTCTTCAGTCAGAAGTATCTGCAACTTTCATGCTTAGCACCTCTCAGGATTTTAAACGTGCTCCTTGAATGTCAGGAAGAAATGCTGTGCTAGCAACACATGCCCCAGCATCAGTATTTGAAGGTGATATCTTTCTTTTCATCACCTCAGCTTTTCATGCCTCTGTTCATACTCTCATTTATGCAATGGGGAATCCCTGCTAAGCACATTTAGTGAGATCCCAGGCAGTATGTTTTCCTTGTGATTAGTTTGAATATCAAACAGCTGTCTCAATGACATGTTGATGTTAGCAAAAGCAATATCTGACATTTACACAGCAACCTGCAACCTTAAATATTTTCTTAGAATTATATAACAGGGAGGAACAGGCTTCTCTTATGAGCTCAGACAATGAAACAAAACCCTGCTATACTAAACCAGACACCCAGCAGAGTGGCACCCACCTTGGCTCCACCCTTTAGTTTGGTACAATTTCTATCAGAAATTTCTGTCAGAATCCATGGCCACTGGTTCTCTCATTCCTCTGTTTAATGCTCAAAATAGGGAAATCCAAAATGGCTTTTTTGACAAAATCTACTTTGTTTTCTTATGAAGAAAAATTTGCTCTGGAAGAAAATGCCCTATGGGATTCCTAAGCAAGAACATATTGAAACAGCCTCTGACCAAACAAGTCTTTGAATTTCTGGCTGCCAAGTATTAAAACTGTATCCTACTGCTACATCTTCTTCCTGGGCATCAACTCTTGGCCCCAGCTGAAGGGGAAAACAGGAATAAATATTTTATTTGATGCAGTAGAACCACTCTTTTCTGGAGTTAGCATTGATCCATTTTACCCATTTAGATGTATTCCCCCCCAAAATTGCAGATGTCTGTTTATAGTGGAGTTATAAAATCAGAAACAGGCAACAGATTGCTCATCTGACTGTGTGAAAGCTGTGATATGTTACATCCATCTAACTAGTCTTTTTCTCCTCTGAATTTTCTCAGGAAGTGTTTGCTTGGCCCAGCCAAAGAGTGGTATGTTATCTATAGAAATTTGAGTGGAATACAGCTCAACTATCATTAATTATTTAAGGTTAGGCATCCAGTCTCAAGTTCTCATTTAGACCCTGTTTGTGGTCAGGAAGGACAGACACTCTCCTCCTCTCCAAGGGACACCATCCATCTTCTCCACTGACTCATTGAGGAGTCCAGAGTGTAACTCAGGCTACATGACTTATTTCTGATGAGCTAATAATAGGTTACATTAATTTCCTCCTCTCTCCTTTCCCTACAAAAACACACTGTTTTCCATGAGAAAGGAGGAAGGGAGGTTATGCCAGCCTGCACCCTCATTTTGCTCATTAACTGGAGATATCTGTCAAACCTCAGCATTTCACTTTTTCCACCAGTATCATCATCCCAGTCAGGAATGAGACGGTCACTTATGGTCTCACTCAGTTCAGTTTGTGCTGCTTCTCTGTGTGCAGCCAGTGCTGGCTGTAGTTTCCATCCTGCAGGACAGCCAGGAGTGCAGGTGCTGATTCCCAGACACTGCATTGTTTGGTATGCTGATGCACAGAGACAAACTGCAGCTCCTCAGGTGCTCGGTCTCTCTTTATTCCCAAACACGAGGCAGCCAACAAGGGGTAAAGGACCTGTCAGTTGAAAGAGAAGAATTAAATTTGTAACAGAAGAATGTCTTCAGGCAGTTGTTTAGACATATCACTGAGAATCCACAGATTCACTTTACCCTCTGCTGCAAACAGCAGAGGAAATTAGGCAGCTGTGTCCTCATTGGGGAGTTTATTACCTAACGCCTGCAAAGTGAATATCAAAGATTCTGGTGTTGCCAAGCAACTGCCTGAGGATGACAGCAGCCAGAGCACACACAAGGACTCTGTTAGGGAGCAAGGTCGGCTCCATTCACCATTGTGTGCCACAGCATGTGGTTAACAGGGTGGCTGGTCCTGGCCTGGGGTGCACATAGCTCCTTCCTGGTCATGGTATGTCTCTGACAGCCAGTGAAGGTAAACTGGAGAGAAATGGAGTAGCAATCCTCTGACCAGCACAATGAACATAAAAAGGAAATCTCCTTGCAGTCAGACATGATCTGACCTTCAAAATGTCCTAAATGCAGGACTGAGCTCAGAGGTTCTGCAAGTGCTAGTGGAGGTATGAGATTTAGCATGCCTAGGGCAAATTGCTGGCTCTGAGCATGGCTGGCAGGAGATGCCATATGTTTGTACCTGTGCCTCCCTTTTCCTTTAGAACTGGGTGTCCAGGAGGCAAATGGTTAGCTGGGAATGGCTCCTGATCCACGAATGGCTCCTGGTCTCATGAACCACGGCTGGCCTGGGCAGGTGCACAGCCAGGGCTGCTCAGCTGGTGGCTGCTCTCCAGTGCCCAGAAATGCTCCCTGAGACTAATTTTTTAACACAGGAGCAGCCCATGATACTGCTCCCTCTGTATTTCTCATCCAGTTTTTCATCTGAAGAGTGGTGGAGCCCCAAGTCCTCTTGTCTCCTCAGATGTCCTCTTGTCTCTTCTCTCCTCTCCTGTGTTTCCCCTTGGCTGAGCAGTGCCATGGTCTTTGGGGCCACTTTGCTCAGTACCTTGTGACAGACAGCAAGTGTCCTACCCCAGCAGAGTCCCCATGCACCCCTTTGCTAGACACCTCACCATGCTTTCTCTGGCAATAATTAATCACATGACCTGGGGAAAGTTATTTAATATCCCATCCCAAATGGTTGTCATCAGCATGCTTGCAGTATTCATTATTGAACAGTTAGTGCTGCTATTTAATCTTTGTATTATAGTAGCATCTGGAGGTCTCAGCTGAGAGGCAGTATACAAATACAATGTGAAAGACAATTTCTTTTCAAAGACTTAACATTGTAAGCAGAAAAGCAGCACTGCAGAGTGATTTGCTCCAGATCCCACAGGGGAGTAATATCAAAGCAGTATCTCCCATCTATTTTTTGACTGCTAAAATAACACTGTTGATGGAACCTTTACATATGTAAATAATAGAATATACCAAAGAATAGTGTTTACTTTATGAAAGAATATTTATGATAACCCACAGAAGAAGGCTTAGAGAAAAGTTTTCCAAAGGATATATAGGTAAAAAACAACACTTAAAGCAGATACACTAATGAGACTTAATGAATGCCCTCTAAATATGTTCTCCTAAAGACTACTTCATAAAAACCTGATCTGAGATGAAACAGTTGAAGCAGTTTTTTTATTGGTTTTATATACTGTGTTTCTGCATTAAGTAAAACTTTTTTCACTGAGAATTGAAGATATCATGAAACCAAACAGTTTCATAAATTCACGTGTGTTTTGCCAAAAGACACATGCCAGAAAATGCATTAGAAAATAATCAACATACTTGACCAGTTCAATTTGTAGATTAGGCTTCCCAATTTTCCTTTCAAAACTGTTTTTAAGAATAATTCTATAAACTTTAAATGGTCACCCTTTTTTTTTTTTTTAAGATAACTGAAATGCAGAGCTAAAAAAAGTCTACTTTTTTCAAATCTTTGTTTTCCTGCAGATAATTTGCTGCTGACCTTAAGTGTACTGTATTTTGACCTCCTTGTACTTTATAGGATATTATTTGTAGAATTGCTTCTCACATTTTGAAGCAGACTGTCTGTGTCTCACATTCAATGAATATTTATGGTTGTCTGAGTACTTTACTGTCTTGATTCATAAAGATATCTCTAGTAAGGAGAGAATACAAGCATGTGTATCAAGTAGGGTGCATGTTTTGAAAAGCTTTCCTGAACTGATTGGAGTCCAAGCAACATATTGTCTTTTTGCATTATATTTTGTATCTCTGATTAAATTATAATTCACATAGTCACAGAAAATTGCATTTCTCCCCTCTTGTTTTCTCTATATTGTGGCTTGTTCCTTGTGCTAACAAGTGTGGCATATTCCAAATGAAACCCTGTTTTATTTATTGAAGCCAGAAGAGAATGCTGAGTTTGTCCTGAGCCATCTGGGGTCAAAATGGAAACTTTACATAATCAGGGACATTTGGATCCATCTCTGATGCTTGGACAGCACTGAAGGTGCTCTTTGACTGATGAAGCTACTCTGTAAGGTAGCAATGAATCTGTTAATAAAATCACAAAATGTAGCATGGGAGCAAATTCTTTTAGTCCTCTGAATAACAAGTCCTTCTAAGTTTATAACCTGGCAGAAACTCATCTGGCATTAGCATCTTTGGCAGGAGCCTGGATATGCACATTGGATATAAAGAAACCTCCACCAATGTCACTCTGCTGGCATGGAATGGGCTGATCATAAAAATTTGCAACTTTGTTGAATCTTACACATGGTTTTCTTTATTGGTTTATTAATTTTTCTTTGTTCAGAATACATCAAAGTCTGCTGACTGCATATAGAAATAAACAGTAATAAATTCATTTCACAATCAGGCGGAAGTCCAAGACCCACACTGTTCCAGCAAGCACATGTTTAACTTCAGGTGGCTAAGTTGCCTTTCAGGGAACTACTCAGAGAAAACATTTCTTTGGGAAATGTTTGGAAAAGGAACAAAGGAATGAATTGCATGAGTAGCAATTTACTCAAAGCTGCAGAGAATGCTACCAGCACAAGCAGCAGGCACCAGTTTTGCTGGGCATACCCTGTGAATGTGCTGTCCTTTCATACAGTTGTCTCCTCTGACTTATGGGTTTTGGTCTGGATACATGACACTCTATATTAAAAAAAACATGGAGGGAAAGAGAGAAAAGGATTAATTCTTAGACATCTTTTGCAGAGACCCTCAGCAAGAAAATAACCAGGGACTCTCAGCATGAAGTTGTAATTTGATGAAACTGCATCCACACCTTTTAGGGTTGTGTGTCCTCACTGCAGTGTTCTGTTGCAGTCAATGACAGGAAGCACATGGGACCTCTTCTGAAACTTTCCTTGGACTGTGACACAATTTGCTCACTTGGTCGTTAGTTCAGACTTGTCAGTCAAGATCCCTGAGTGTGTTCACAGCCAGGGGATGAGCACCAGGCAGAGGGTGAAATGGGACAGGCACAGTGGCTTCTGGCTGTCCAGCAAAGTCTCCCAGGCTCCTGCCTGGGCTCCCACCAGCAGCAGTTGTTTTGCTGAGATTCTCATCATGCAATGCTGAATGAAGATTTTTCCAACAGTGAATAAAATGGACCCATGTTGAGAACAGAGCCTTTCCACTTCCAGTGCCTGAACTCCTGGATCACCTTTCTTGCCTCCTCCACTTGGTCTATTCAATATAGTTTGGGAAATATTATTTCAGAGCATAGCTGCTCTTTCTTCTTTTATTTCTGTAAAGCTATCCAGTAAGGTTGAGCTAAAAAAAAAAAAAAAAAAAAAAAAAAAAGGCTATGAGCCTGTATTATTTAATACTGTAAAATTTTTTCAGATGCAGTTTATATCACTGGCATTAGACATATGACAAAATTATTTTAAAAGATCCACTCCATTATATCATCAATTAACCTGTGCTAGGACACAGAGTAGGGACTTTCAGGGAGACTAAAAATTAGCCATCAAAACTGTTTTCAGGAAGGTTATTTCCACATTTTTATATAATTATGGAGGAAAGGATTTCAGAAAATCATAAATCTCCTCTTTGGAATACTTGCACTTCAAATATCATAGGATAAAAAAATTGTTTGGGTTGAAAGGACTATAAAGATCATCTCATTCCAACCCCTGGATATGGTCTAGAGTTCTTGGGAAATTTTACATATTTCTGCAATTTCATTATCTATAAAAATTCTCTTTTGCCAAGAGCTCCTACAATGGAACAGATTTTTGAAAAAGAAATCATGAGGCATCATAGGGGAAGATGGAACTTAGTGACAAAATGTGATGTCATGAAAATGACTTCACTGAAGTATTGTGAAGAAAATGACCTTATGTCATTTCCTTATATATTTCCTCATGAAGATGTCTGAGTTATTTGAGAACATATTTGGGAGTTTCAGGTAATTTCTGACAGGGCATGTGAATATTTGCTAATCAAGGCATTTAGTTTTGGAACTGGAAAAAATAATGAAGGTGGATTCACATAGTTTACTTCTGCATTAAAAGTGCAAAGATGATCAAGTCATCTAGCTCCTGCTGACACAGCTGAACCAATGTTAACACAGCTGGGAATTTTTTCCTGAAATTCCCTCCTGTGAAAAGGCTGCAGACAGGCTAACACTAATATCTCAGAATTTAACACTCTCAGGCTTTTAGGAAATGCAATTTAAACGTAAAATTAGATCTGTATGGTGGTTCAAAACTTAGATATGCATTTTTCAGTCTAAACTAATATCCAATTTAAAACCATTTTAGATCAGGTAAATTTAAATATAATGAGTAAAACTGCATTGCATTATGGGTAAGTTAACTTTAGAAAACACACAAATGAAAAATAGGAAACCTGTATCAAGAAATTAAATGTCCCCCTAAGCATCTTCCATGTCTACAAATTAACTCAGTAATTCCTATTTTTATTCATTTAAGATTTTTATACTTAATGCTTTCAAGGTTATAACAGTTTTCTCTGTTAAGTTTTCCTCAGCTATCAGAATCTTGATGTACTGGGCAATCTACTTTGCAGTTACTTCACATGTGGCTTTGCTGAAGTTTGAGCAACACTGGTAAATGCTTCTTTCTTTTAAATAATTTATTTTTCAATGGATCTACCTTCTTCCTATTGTAAAATTTCCACTAAGAATTTCACAAGTATAGCTTTATAAGTTTTTAGATAAATGGTCTGTAAAAATCACTCAACATAGAAAAATTTTAGAAGAACAAATGAGAGAATGTTTATTTCTTGCTACAAAGAATACTGTGATGTGAAAAAGAAAAGTGACTTTTCTTAAATTTAAGATTAACTTTATCCCCTTAGCCTGAGCCTTTAATCTGTAGAAAAGCCTGGGGATTTATGAGTGTTAACGGACCTGAATTTTTTATTTCTCCTTCTTTCCTCTTACTTGTTCATTTTCCATCTGTGTGTCCCCTAAGAACCTGAGAGCAATGATTGAAAGGAGAGATAGGTGATTTATTTGATATGTCTCTATTCTGCCTCACAGACAGCAATACAGTTAAAAGCAAGGTGATGGCTGATGGTTTAAATAAACATAAAATTTTGAATTTCAGTGGCACTGAGTGTGAAGGAGGTAACAATACCTAGAAAGGTACAAATTTTTACATGAGCACTATGACACAATGATCCATGTGGGTGCCTTCCAACTCAGGAGATTCTGTGATTCTGTCAATAATATTAATCTTACAGAACTGTGTTAATTATATCCTGAGAGGTGAGGCACATGGTTTGATGTTCAAAATTCACAAGGAATTTACCTGCTGCCAATAAGGTTGCACAACATAATTGCTCTGAATGTGAACATTTTACATTATATGTTTAAATATGTGTTTACAATATCTGTAATATGCTGAATATCCTTTATAGAAAAATAAACTATTGGTCTTTGGCTGACATATTTCTCTGATATGTGAATTTTGATTTTAATTTTCTAGTAGAAAAAGGAACTGAACAAGGTCTTCCTGAGACTCATACCCCTGTTACAGGAAGGTCTATTTATGTAAAGAATTCTCCTCTAACACCCACTTTTAAAGACTTTTGAGCTAATTTCAAAGTAAATTTTTTTCCAAGAGAGGACAAGAGGTTCTGCATCCTAATTTAACTGAGGAGTTTGAGCTTCAAAGAAAAGCTGAAGTTTCAGCTATTTTTGTGCTTAGTGTTTCCTATTAAAACGGCTTCAATCCAGTAACTTTTTCTCTTTTCAATCACTCTTCTCAAGCAGTACATTCATCTAGAGTTTATGTCCTAAAACATGGATTCCAAACTGAATGTTTTGCCTAAGATTTATGTTTTGTAACATCTGACCTGTACCATTCACATTCCTCAACAAAGCTGGTCCAAAAGAGGCTTTTTGTTATTGCAATTTCACTTAGTAAATAAGGAAGTGTCTTACTAAGTTCAATGGAGTTACCATGGCACAATATTGTTTTTGATAGTGTTGGATTAGGTCCTTCATAGCAAGTGCAATTAGCACCTGATTGATCTGGTAAAAGCAATTTAATAACTAATGAATATTGGAGAGATATGATGTAGGAATGTCAATGAACAAGAAATAGGTGCACTTAAAAACAAATGGGAAAGCATAAATTAGGGGAGGAAAAATTTAAAAATAAATCAATGTAAAGACAGTAATGAAGAAGTGTATTTAAAAGTCAAAAACAGTTGGTTTTTTTTGTGAACTGTATTTTCTGTGGATATCCAAACAAAGCCCTTCCTCCAATGTCTTGTACTATTTGCTTATTTGGATCATCCTGGACAATTGTAGGCTTCCTCCACTACAAGCTCACTTAGAGAAGCAATAGGAAGCTTCAGTTTGCAACCCAATAGATGTATGGGAAATTAATGTGGAAAATCCCAAACTCAAAAATTGCAGCATTAAGTTTTCTTAAATGCTGATTTTCCCATGTTTGATCTCATCTCTGTAGAAGAAAGGAAAGTTTGACTATGGCTTTAGATTAAGCAGGTATGCAGAAAACCAAAGGAAACAAATATTTGAAAAATCAAAATCAAGTACCCTATGTGACACGAACATAAAATGAGGGATTAAGTGTTTTCATTTTGAACACATGAAATATACTCCTATTCTAAAATAAATATTTTTAATCCTCACCACAAAGCTGAAAAGAGTAGGGGAAAAGGAGGAGGAATAAGGGTGGGAAGGAGGAAGAAACAAGGAAAAGGGAAGGCAGAACATCTTTGCCTAGTTAGAGCAAAATAAAAGCTGAAATGAGCTTTCTGTTACAGCCTCAGTGATACTACTTCTGCAATTCTGTTTGGAAATGGAAGAGATAATTGCATTTTCAACTTTGAACCCTTGCCATTCATTTCTGTGCTGTGACCTCAACAGTCTGCTTGATTGCCAGCCTGTTGAGGTACCAAGAGCAAAACAGTGGGAAATGACACAGCAGAAATCAAATTGCATGAGTCATTTTTTTTAATTTCCTTTATGTTCCTTATATAATTCTGATGGCAGCAAAGCTAAAGTTAATGAACAGTAGTAAAAGCATCTGCTGAAGCTGTGTCAGTAGATTCACCTCTGTGTTCACAACTGCAGCGCTGCAAAATTTATCCAAGGTCTCTTTGAAACAAGTTTTTAAATGAGGTGAAAAGTACCAGAATTATACAGCTCATGAAGGAACCATATAGTGTTGTGGTATCATAAATAAATGTTGACATTTCCTCACTAGTAACTACAATAGCAGTGAGTAACAAAATTTGAAATTCAGGGGGTTAGACAACTATAAAATTTTTACAAGGTTAAGCAAAGTGAGCAACTAGAGCGCTGTGAAATGTCCACTGTGCCTTTTAACCAGATTACTAAGGGCAAATATCACCTTCTTCCCCTCAGGGGTGCCCAGATTCTCAAAAGTAAAAGAGAAAAGCCCCATCAGATTAGTTTCTGGGCTTTTCAGCAGGAGGCATTGCTTGTATGTAATTGCTCAGTTTCATTATTCATGGGCTAAGAGCAAAGTGCTCAGTTGAAAGAAATTGGCAAGGTCTGGGGCACTGCAAGGAAGATATTTAAGATTTCATTCAATAAAATACTTTATAATAACTCATGAAAAATTCATTTCCTGACAGAGGAAATACAAAGCATCTACTTAATTTGTGTGTGTTGGTATTGTCATATGCAATCCATGTAAGGATGACTATGGGGGACCAATTGCTTTCTCATGGGAATCACATGAGAAAGGATGGGAGGTTATTTCTGTTTTAATTTCAGTGGCTGCTCCTGTAAATTCAGTAGAAAACTTCTCTAATAGCTCAAATTCCCACAAATGGTTCACTGGAATGATCATCTTTCTCCTTGCAATGTGAGCAGTGACACTGGCAGGAAAACAGGATGCTGGGCCAGGCACTGGGAGCTTCTTGATGATTCTGAGATTTGTTCATCAAGTTCCTGAGGCTTAAATCCTTGAATAAAAAGCTTAAATCCAATGACTCTTGCTTGGCTGCAGCTGATTCATGGAGCTGGTAGTCTGAACAGTTTGGCTTGGGAAAGCTGCTTACCCACATTTGCCTTGATTCTTCAGTCTGACAAATAAAGATAATTAAAAATAAGCAACTAAATGCAGACTCAGTGAAGGCTGGGCTACATAAAATCAGGTGTAGGTCTAACACAAATTTTTGCATTATAGAACTGTGACCTTGAGTCCTCCCAAATTCCTGAAGGAGGTTGGAAGTCATGGACATCCCTTCTGCTGGGCATCCATAACTCTCTTGAGCCCATGCCCAGGTGCACCTCAGGTTTGAGACAAAGCAAATTATCATATTCAAATTCATCATGGTTCAGAAACTAGATTTATCAATTTCTCCACAAAAAAAAAAAAAAAAAAAAAAAAAAAAAAAAAAAAAAAAAAAAAGTCATTCACATTCAGCATCTTTTAGGAAAGGTCTCAGGCTCTTTGCTTTTATGAATTCTGTGTAGGTACCTGAAATGGACTTTATTTAGGAGATTACTCTATTCATGGAGTTTTCCTGGTAAAGAGTTCACAGGCAATTCTCTGTTCAGCCTTTGGAATTTCCCTTGGGGAAAGTTCAGATTATTTTGAAGACTTCTATGATGTACCTTATTTCTCTTAAAAACTGTGTAAGAAACAAAGGAACTCACCTCAGTGCTCTGGATTTCAGACTCAGGAAGGCAAAAACATCTTTCTCTGCCAAAGCACATGGGTGTCAATGTGGATCCTGTTTCAGATTTCTAGCTGGTTTTGTTTATTTTAAAGATCAAGGCTTTTAGTTTAAAAATATCTAAAAAGTAACTGAAAGTTGTGCCCCATATAGTTTATAAATTGCATGTACTTTACAGCCTTAAGAGTGACAGCCAAGGAAAATAAACAGTTTTATCTTCATCATGGTCATGACTCTTGGGATCTGTGGAGTGAATACAGCCCTTGCAGGTGTCGAGATATTAGTGTCAATAATAGATGTACAGAGCAGGTATCTGCTGGAGAGCAGAATGATGGGGTGCTGCTGGGGCTCACACAACCACTCTGGGCTGGGTAAGGATGAGATGACACTGCCTTTTAGTTCTGATGGGTTGGAAGCTCCTGGGAATGCAGCTGACCTTGTGCACAGGTCACAGCTGACCAAATGTGCACTGTGACTTGTGTTTGCTGTAGGTGGAAGGTTATTATGGGAGAGGAGGCAGAGGACAAGCAAGGAGTTATGGCCCTACTGCTGCAGAGGTCAGGGATGTCCAGCTCTCTGGTCTACATGCTGCTAACCCTTGCAAACAGTCTCATGCAGTAGCCTGGAAATTGTAATGGTGAAGACATTTTGTCATCTAAAGTTCAAAAAGAGCTCAATTTGGTTTGTATAAACTCAGATTCTTGTTGTGAAGGAACCAGTGCTTGCTTAGAAAACTGGAACCAACTAGCATTTATTGAACCATGGCAATTATAAATAAGGAATCATTACTTGCAGTTTTATACCCCTTTCATCAATTTTCTGGATGCAGCATAAGCATTCACTAACTCATGGCCTCATGATAACACTGAACTGTAGCTGTTTAACAGACCAGTTGATATCCAGAGATTAAGCAACTGGGTTATTTTCACAGAGGGAATGACTGCATAGATAGCAATGAAAAAATGCCAGAAATTTTGGAATTATGTACTTCTAAATCACTTTGCATCATTTAGAAGACACGGATAAATATTTGCCTTCCTGAATGCCAAGACACACTGCCCTTTCCTAAAGTAAAGCCGTGTTCTGCACTCAGTAGTTGTATTGTCTCCTGTAATTCTAAGGCCCATGAAAGGATATGACTGTGAAGGACATCAGGAGGACATTTGGTCCATTTCTCCAGATTATCATTCCTGAGAGATATCTCTTAGGACAGGCTGTTTTTCAGCAGTATGATGTCCTCAAAGACCTTTAATATTAGAGATTCTCTGGTCTCCACCTGTAAAACCTTTTCATTGATTTTCTATTCCTAAATTTTTCAGTACTTCTCATAAAGTCTGACCCACACAATTTTGTAATTTAAAAACTGTTGCTTCTTATTCTATGCTTTGTGTCCATGAGCACCTGATATTCCTCCTCATCCTTTCATAACAACCTTTCACACGCTTCAAAACTATTATCCTTTTCCTCTGCCTTCTCTTCTTTACACCTCTTTGGTTTCAGGGTCACATTTCTTTGACTTCTGATTGTTATTGAGCCTCTGCAATACTTCTCTAGCTGGTCCAACTTTCTAGAAAGCTGTTGCCTGAAACCAAACCAGAGGCATGCCTGAGGGAGACCTGATCACCACGTGCAGTTCACAATAAAATATCTGTTTGGCTGCAGGGCTGCTGCCTCGTTAGTTGTTCCTTATCTTTGATTCCTGAGACCAGTAACTGCTATCTGAGAGTCTGCCTGAGAGATCACAGAACCATAGAATTACAGAATGGTTTGGGTTGGGGGGGGAATCTTAAAAATCTTCTAGTTCCAACCTCCCCACCATTGGCAGGAACGTTTTCCCTTAGACCAGGTTGCTCAGGGCCCCATCAAACCTTGAGCACTTCCAGGCACGGGACATCCACAGCTTCTCTGGGTTTGTTTCAGTGCTCACCATCTTCTGAGTAAAGGATCTCTTCGCAACATCTCACCCCAATCTCTTTCAATTTAAAGTTATTCTCCCTTGTCCTATCACTACATGACTCCAGAAAGCTCCTCTCTGGTTTTCCTGTAAGCTCTCTTCATGTACTGAAGGCTGCTGTTAGGTTTCCCCAGGTGCTCCATCCCTCTGACCAGCTCCATGGCCCTCCTCTGGACCCTGTCCATGTGCTCTAGTCCATGTCCTTCTTATTCTGGGGGTCTCAGAGCTGGATGCAGTGCTCCTGATGGGGTTGTTTGGTGCATTTTTTACACTTGTCTGTATTGAATTTTATCTTGGTTTTTTTTCAGCCCATTCTTTCAACCTGTCAAGATGATTTTTGAATTTGAATCCTACCCTTCAATTTATTCACAATCCTTCCTAGCTTCGTGTCAGCTGCAAATTTCATAAGTGTATATTCCATTCCATAACTCAGGTCATATTGCATACACCTTTATAAGGTTTAGGAAGACTGACAGAAGTCAGCAGACAATTTGGCAAAAGACTGTGTTCCTTGTGCACCACTCAAATATAGAATGAGTTTATTTTGTTTTTTCTAAATATATCCGAGACTTCCATGGTTTTGGTGCTTTTTTAAAACTTTCAATATTTTTAATCTTTCTTTATTTTTCTGAATAATTTTTTAAATATTAATATTTTTTATTAGCAGATTTTAAAAGTCTGTTGTGGGGTAGAGATACCATATGTAAAGCACTAACCACTCACACTGTGCTAGCATTTTTAATGTAGTACTGAACTATGTAAATCACAAATGCAATAGAAATGCCACCAATATGACAGAGATTATCCAAAACTGCTGACACCAGCAGTCTCCAGGGGAAAATTTCTAAGTGATCAGTTTTAATCAGGCCTTTCTCTGAAGCTTTTATGTAGGCTTCCACTCATGCAGGTTAGGGCATCTGCCAAAAGAGTATTTTCCTTGCTGTTTATGTAGTTCTGCAAGTGGCCATTATAATTCAGGGGAAGGACTGTAAATCCTGATCTGTTTGATTTGCTGGGCCATGGTGACACCTTTTCCATCAGAAACAAAGCTTTCTTGTAATTCAGCTTACTCAGCAGGGTTCGTAAAGCTGGATAATCCCATGACTTTCAGCTGCTAAACCTGTTGCAGATATTTAATATAAAGTGACGAGAGCCGCTGTTCTTTAAACTATTTCTTTGACACTTAAAAATATTCTTAGGCTACTGACCCATCATGAACCAAAACTTACAACAGTGAGTAACATTATCTTTGTTTGCAGATGATAGTGATTTACATCAACTAGCAAGCTGAAGTTTCCTGAGAAGCAGAGGATTTAAACTGAAATTACATAATAATGTTTGTCTTGTTTCTTGTAAAAGGCACTATGAAAACCATTCAGATCTTTAATGGTTTAAAGATTTTTAAATTTTAAATGTGGAAATCAACAGATGTCAGGAGAGTGTGTTTCTCTTAACTGTAGTAGTCTTTAAATTTTCCCTTATTAATATTTATCTATATTGGTGATTTTTTTAAAGCAATAACCGATGTGAAGCCTTGTTTGCATCCTTGGTTACCCAAGAAAACAAGGCGACTTAAGTGGATTTTATAACTGTAGAATTCTATGTGGGGTCTTTTACTACTTTTGCTATACAAGTTATCAGAGTTTTCTGTAATACCCTACAGCTGCTAGACAGAATGCACCTTCTTTTTTACCCTCTACATAGGAGTTTTTTGTCAGTAAATTGTGTTTCCAGTTGTGTCTATGAGAAGATCTAAAGTACAAGTGTTGCCCCTCTGGACTACCCTACCCTGAACTCTTAGCAGGCTGCAGGCTGAGATGGTAAGTCCTGCTAAATGTTTAACCAAAAGACCCATGCTCCTTTCTTCTCAAAATAAAAATTGTCACTTCAGATGTTCTCCTTCTTAAACAAGATATATCCCAGAGCATAATCTTTAATTTTCAGCTTTCAACAACATTTCTGGCAATGTCATTTAGCTCTGTGTTAGAGCATTTTCTAACACACTGGAAGATATCTTTAAACTTTGCCTGAAGTAATGCCAACTAAAGTTTCTGGGATAACTTAATCCTAAGGAAACCTGAATATGTTGCCAATAAGGGGTATTGACACTTACCATTGTGAATTTCTCTTGATGCAGCCTTCAGCAAGATAGCAAACAGTGCCAGCTGAAAGACCCAGTGCAAGCAAATACAGAATTTGAGAGGACAAAGCCATAAATAACACTTTAAATATGAATGAAAAGGAACTCTGGGCACAAGAAGACCTAATTATTTTTTACTTTTTCCTCTTAGTAGGATTCTCCAGATCATAGCTGGAATTCATGTTCATTTTGTTTTTCCTCAGGGATACTGTAGCTATAGTCTCCTTTTCTGTGATATCAGTTTTCCAAGGTCCATTAAGACTGGATGCTCTGTGTAAATTGAATATTAGGTCTAGAGAGAGTGTCCTGGTATTGCAGGCCCTGTTGTAACCCCTACAGGGAGCACATTGTTAAATATGCTCAGAAGCAAATGGATCCAGAGCTGCTGCTGTTTTGCCAAAGCATTTTGTATTCTTGATTCTCCTTCTGTATTCCTCAAGGGCTGGTCAGCAAAACGGTGAGTGTGGGAGAATTGTTTTAGAGATTTGTTGTTGTCAAGAGTGAAAGGAAATTGGCAGCCCAAAGCAAAACTGAAAAATGTATCTTGTATTTCTGCAGACAGGAGTCATTTTGGAAAGAATCAAGAAGAGTAAAGTTTAGTCGTGATTCTTAGAATGAAGTACAAAGGCTTTGAAACTGGATAAAGTGAAAATAACATGCACTCCCAAATATATTCATTGCCTTCTAATTTGTCATGATACACCAGCTTAGACATATGTTTTCTGCCTTTTTGAAAAATAGTCTAACTTAATTTTAGTCACACAGATTTTCAGCTATGAGACATGAACTTTGATAATTAAAGGAACAATTGTATGATGACAGGATAACAGACCTTCTGGTGGGAAGAAAATTGGTAGATGCCTTATATATTGACTGCTGCACACCTCTGGACTCTCATGTGCAAGTTTGGGAAACATAGACTAGATTTAAAAAATGGTTAGGTGAATGCATTACTCATTTGAGAGGTGTGTTAAAGAGTAGGTGTCACTAATTCCTGATCAAATTAGAGGGATGGTTTCAGTGGGAGTTTACAGGAATTATCCTGAATGGTATGCAGTGCTTTTTCAAGACAGGATGGAGAACACATTTATTAAGTTCACAGAGAGCACCAGCTGGGCAATATATGTATGAGAAAACAGGATTAGAACTACAACAGTGTTGATAAATTGGACAAATAGTCTGGAAAAATAGAATGTAATTCAATAAGCTAAAAAAATGCAAGGCTCTGCCTTTTTGCACAAATAGTAAACTACACTTAAGCTGAAGGGTAATGCAGCAAATCTGCAGAAAGGTTTAGAATGAGTCACCAATAGAAATACCACTGGCTGCAAAAGTGAGACAGATACATGTGTGTTTACTCATTAAGTGTTGCCTGTGCTATAACAGTAAGATTTCTTAATGAAAAAAGTGAGTTTAAGTCTTCAGTATGTGTTCTGTAGCCAGCTTGGGGGATGGAGAACAAGAAAGTTGTAGATTAGCTGGAGAGAGACCAAAGGACAGCAGTGAGAATGATGAAGATTAAGAGGGGATGTTTGGGGAAAATGAAGGTGTTGGATATTTTTGATCCAAACAGTGGAAGATTAAATAACTGAAAGCTTTGATAAGGGGAACGAACTCTTCCCTTTGTCTGCCTGTTGAACAAAAACAAATTATATTAAATTGTGGCAAGGCAAATAAAATTTGAACATAAGGAAAATTTTTCCAGGAAGAAGAAAAATGGAATTCTTAATCAGTCTGGGACAGCACTGGAAATCCCACCTGCGAAATCCCTAAAAGACAAATGTCTATCAGAAATAACATAGGAATAACTTATCCAGTCCCAGAGTGGAGAAATGACTGGATGATTCCTTCAGTTACTTTCTGGTTTTATTTAATATAATTCCAAATTTGTCTTCATTTTTGACAATGTGTGTATTCCTTTGACTTTTAGTTTTTCTGTGCTTTAGACACAATGACTGATCACTATTTCTGACAAACTGTCAGCCAAAACAAAAGAACTGTCTCACTCAACATGTGCCTGACTTATCACAGGATCATGTTATCCACTTTTTTTCCTGATAAATTATAAAGCCATGTGAAAAATTGCATGTACTTTTGATAAATTTTCCCTTTTGGCCCCTACTCTGCCATCCGTTTTGTGTTACCCAAGGGACATTTCTCTCATGCCAACAAGTTCAAAGAGTTACCAAAAGGTATCTGCATCTGGCAAAGACCCTACAGAGAAGAGAACTCTCTTTATGGGAACATATCCTGTCTCCCTTCTTCTCTCCTGAGGACAACAGGTAGCATCTCGAGTAGAGGATTCATGATACTCATTCCCAATCTGCCATTAAAATATCCCCTCCCACAGCTGGTGAACATGCTGTTATCTCTGCTCATGCCAGGGGTCATTACCAACTTTGTAAAAGCATGCAGAGAATTCTTTCTAGTTGGGTAATATCATAAACTATTACATTTGAAAAACATTTTCAATAAATTAAGATGAAGACTAAAAATATAGAAATCTAGGCAATCTAAGGAAAAGCTCCTATTGATTTCAGCAGGGTTTAATCAGATCCCTTACAGAAAACATAGAGAGGTTAATGCACTGGATTTGAAATTTTTCTTCTCTTGTAATCAGTTCATTTGGTCTCATATTAACAAAAGCATCTAGGGAAATATAAACAAAGAAACGGTGCAAGGACATTTTAAGTATGCTGTTTATGCCTTCTTTTACTTCTCTTTGAAGTATCTGTCATATACCAAGTAATGAATAACTCAGGCAACCCAATTTCCCAGTGATAAAACCTTTGCAGAGGCTCCACTATTGCATAGTCTCTTCTTCTCTGCGTAATGTTATTTAATATGAATTTTCTGCTGGGAAAGCACAAGTAGCCTAGATAAAATGGAAATATTGCAAACTTGCTTGAGAGTCAAACTGAATTTTTGCCTCCTTCTGAATATAATAGTTATATCAGTGATCAGTGACATTTCTGCTTTGCATTTTATACATCATTCGTTTCTGTATTTCCCAAATCCTTTCTGTAGTCTGACATATCTGTAAAATAACAATACTCTACAGAACACTGCCCAAAGCTACTGTATGCCTACAATTTCTTTCCTGATACTCACACAGAGGCAAAAAAATCTTACAATGCTGAAAAAGTATGAATACCTGTGATTCTAATTTAACCATTTAAAAAATTCTCTGCTGCCTAATAAAATTATTTCAGTCGGTAGTTTGCATTGCGTACTTGCAAAGCAGAGCACTGAAGTGCAAGGTTTGATTTCATCTAGCAAAGATCATTTAATTAGGAGTCAAACGGAGCCTGCCTGAAGAGATGTCTGTAAGAAATCCACTTTGACAAAACTGGAGTGTGTCTGGGATTTTTCACCTTGTTTGTTTCTGCCCATTGCCTTGCTTCGACTGATTAATGTGTGGTTCCTCAAAGCCTAAAAGATATATGCTGACAGGTAACTTTTTTCCTACAGCCTTGAACTTTGTTTGAGCTAAACTATGCTGAACTAAAAAGTTAAGCAGGCGTTGAACTTCTGCATGCACTATTTTTTTCAGACAGATGAGCTCTATTATATTATTCTAATATTTTTTGTAGGTGTACCTGAATCACAAACTGGATGTGGGCAATCATGAGTTGCAGAGAAGTGATAAAAAGCTTTCAGTGAGAAGCACCAGAAAAAAGGTTAGTTTAAAAAACTGCAGAGCAATGGGTGGGTTTAGTTCACATTCAGCTGGAGCAAACAGGCAAAGTTAAATGAAAATCTCACTTTTCTTCTGACTAAGGGATGCAAACAGCATGTTACCATAAAAAGCCAAAGCACATAGGTAGTTTGTGAATTAATACACCTCTTGCAAATCCAGCTCAAGACTTGTGTATTTTATGTATTCTGAAGAGGATCCAACTTCAATCAGTACTGGTGGGTGAGATATCTGCACTCTTCCCTTTGACTAAATTTGCTAAAATTTCTGGGGAAGATGTGCTCAGCCTCCCTTGCTCAGGAAAGCGAGCATTCTGCAGTCTGCCTCTTAGTGCAGAGTAAAACAAAATCCCCCAGAGCAGAGGCTGGCTCACAGACATGCACATTATCATCCCTCCAGGCTGATAACCACAGACAGCAGTGTATGAATGAACGTGCCATGGCTGCAGTGATTATGCAACACGTACCCGCACCGTCCAGCTCGCATTAGCATCACTGCAAGCATCTTATCAGGCTGGGCTGCTTCTCAGATGAATGCTGCCAGGCTGCTGGAATTATCTGCACAGTCAGATACTCATTTTTAGCTTTTTCATCATGGCTGAAGACAGCTCCACTAGATCTCAGCAAAGTTATTTTAAAATCTGAGAGTTTGCCAATGTTTCTTTTTAAAGGATCACATCTAGTGTGACTCATTACTCCTGGATTTCATTTGTCAGAGCAGCCAAGTAGTCTAGCTTTTACATTCCCAATGGCCATTATCTCTGTTTGCTAACAGCTAAATGGCTGATGCATGGATACACATTATTCCTGTGTTTTCTTGCAGAGAGAGATCTCTTGCTGGAAACAAAACATTAAAACAAGACACTAAAAGAATATGCTAATCCACAGATTTTAGAGAAAAAATGGTTATTGACTGGAAATATGTATATAAGGGATATTTTACTGACTGGTAGCTCCAAGGGAGTTTATTAATTGGATTTCTTTACTTTTAGATTATATAATGGATTTGTTCAAATAGTCTTATGCTACTGACGCTATATGTTAAATAATAATTTCTAGCAGCAATCAATATGTTAATTCCAAATACAGCAGCTGGTTCCACAGTATGATCTTTATTCATCAAACTATTGCCAGAGCCTGCCTCAAAGTGAGTATGTGAAGAACCTGTATGTGTTCAGCCATCCATTTAAGCCAGAGAAGCTGGTTCCACTAGCCACTGAGTAAAGCTGATTTTAGGCAAATACTTCAGTGATTCAGGGTCTGAATCATTGTAAAATTGAGCTGAAGAAACCATTAACTAATGTGGAGCCTGAACCACGTAATTATAAGATCACGCACAGCTGGGGTAGAATTCATTAGACAACATTAGAGTTACCTTTTCATAAGCACAAAGAGTAAAATAATTGTTGCTCCATTACATAGATGTACTACAGTTTGTGCATTTCATGTCTGCTATAAGGTGCTGCAGATGCTTTCTGATTAGCAGGGTAACATGATGATGATGATGATGATGATGATGATGATCTACAGTTGCTCAGAACAATTTCAAGTGATAATTAGCTCAGCAGAGAAAATTCCTACCACTACTGCAGGAGGTCAAAAAAAATGTAATCATGTAATCCAAAATCTTCCAAGCCATTGAAATTTCACATTTATAAAAAGATCCCCTCTAATCTGCTCCATGATAAGACTAGCATCAACAGTAAAAAAAGATATAAACATTAAAATTGTTACTGTGACCTTTATACTACTTTTTTTTTTTTTTTTTTTTTTTTTTTTTTTATAAGAAGTGTACCTTAAGTAGCCAATGTAATGTAGTACCTTGCTACTAGTGGTAGAGCTATTCATGTGAATGATACTGGGCCAATTTTGAGTTGGTAGATGGGATATAGGCAAGATCTCACTCTAAAAAATAAATGGGAACATCTTCTAAAGTATGATAAATCCAGACAGTGCTGAGACAAAGCAATTGCACATGAATGTGTGACTACATCTGCAGCACAGCTGTTGAGTGGGGTTTGCAATGAACCAAGGAAGTAGAAATTCCATTGTAGTATGGCAATGAGTTATGGTAGTGCTGTTACCATAAATGTGCATGGTACAGTCACATAAAGACATCATTTAATATTTGAAAATGTTACATTTTAAAGCATAATATGAATGTATTACTTGGAAGGAAGGGCAAATAAAAGACCAGCAATATGAAATGGTTGGTTAAATAAATAACATCTGCTTGTGATGACAATTAAGTGCTGTCCTCAAAGATTTTTTGTCATTTGAAAAGATTTCTTGAATTAGACCCATGAAAATTGTATTTAAAAAAAACAAAACACCGTGTGCTCTCTGCAATTAAACCACTTCTCTGC
This sequence comes from Oenanthe melanoleuca, assembly GCF_029582105.1. Classification (NCBI taxonomy): domain Eukaryota; kingdom Metazoa; phylum Chordata; class Aves; order Passeriformes; family Muscicapidae; genus Oenanthe; species Oenanthe melanoleuca. The sequence continues at coordinate 55,805,323 of NC_079337.1, forward strand.
TGTTGCAAACGAGTGTTTTAAGGTTTCTTTAAGAGTCATCAGCCAAAGATTATTTTTTAATAAAAGAGCAAAAGCACAACAAAGTTCATTGGCAAGGTTCACTCTACTACTCACAAGATGGTTAAAACACACGGAGAAAAAAACAGGTAATATCTAAAATTAATGTATATAAAACCAAAATCAACCCAAAAATCACCAAGTGGAGGCTGGGGGTGATGGGGAGGGAAATGGTAAGGATAGGAAAGTGAAGGGAAAAAACGGAATAAGGAAGACCCTCCTGTTGAGTCACAAGGCTAAACTGAGCCCTGGACTTGACCAAGAGTTTAAGCCTAAAGGTTTAAAAGCACTTGAACTTAACAGCACTTAATTGATAGCTCAAATTAAAGAATTTAGTAAAAGCTTTGTGTAGAATTTACTGTAGCACAGCAGTAACTCACTTACAGGCCTAACTTAAAAACCTGAAGTACTTAAGAATCCAGGAGAGCAACATTCCATTTGCTAGGGCATATTCACAGTTGCATGGACACAGACCTAAAGAGTAGGTACTTGGTATATCTGTGAATAATCCACCCTGAATTCAGTGAAGGACTCATTTCAGATGCCTTTGCATCTTTTAAATGGCTGCAGGGTCGAGCCTGGAAGAGTGAGGGACATCAGCCCAGCATCCACCACCCCTGTTTGGCCGTGATTCTGCAGCTATACCACACCTGAGGGTCACTCTGGGAGGAGTCCCAGGCAGAGGCAGATTGCTGGTCAGCTCCCACTGTGCTCCAGGAAAGCTCAGAGGGTTTCACTTTGCACCACTCTTTGCAGGGCTGCAAGGAGGTTGGCTTTAGTCATGATAATTTTTCATCCTGGCCACAATTCAGGTTGCTAACTTCTTTTGAAAGATCAGTAACAAAAATGTTACTCCACTTGGTCTGTTATTCAGGCAAGAAATTTAAGTTTCCAAGGCTGTTCATTAAAAACAGAAGCTTGTTAGCATAAGTTCATGGAAGCAGACAGTGTTTCTGATCAGCTCAAGAGAAGTTCAGTCCAGGTGCTGTTTGTCAAGGCTGAGGCCTAATGAGCATTTCTCAGATCAGGGTGCAGCCCCAGGGAGCAGGGGTGGGGGAAAGCACCAGCACATCTGCTCATTGTATAAACTAACACGATTAGAACAGTACAACTTGGAAAAATTCAAACAGTTACAGGTCCCTTCCAACTTGAGCCATTCCATCATTCTGTGATCCTGTGAACAGTTCTAGGTCAAAAGACTTTCTGTGTGGTTTGGGAGTCAGCAGAATTTACGCATTTCAAATGCCACAAAAAGGTCACACGTGTATTGACATGCTGGCATATCCATAACTCTGAGTGAGCACTTTGCAGAGCATGGCATTTTCTGACCTCTCTTACATTCAAGCACGCTGGTAAATGTCTGGGCTTCAGGCATCACCTGTCTGCTTAGGGTGTCTTGCAAACCATTACTTGAACAGACTGTATCTGGCCTTGAGAGGGGCCTGTCTGTGGTACTGAACACACACATTTGTCTTGATAAGTCTAGCTGTGACTGTGTTACATATCTGGGTACCATTTTACATTGGGTATTCATAATAAGGAGGAGTTGAAAGCTTAAACCCTCTTTAATCCCCCAGTAAACCATTGTCTGCATCTTCCCACCAAGGTCAGTTCTCCCTACTAATGGGTTGATGTGGTATTTCAGCATGTAATTTAGAGAGAAAGCAGCTGATAAATTAATTTCTAGTACATCACCCTGTGTTGCAGGATAAAGCCCAAGCTGATGGAAGGGCAGTCTGGCTTGTGGGCAGCATGGCACTAGCATTCAGGGGCTGTGGATTCTCTGCCTAGCTACAGTGCATTTTTTTTTCTGCTGAGTGACCTTGAACACATAATTTGTCCTGTTATAATATGAATAAGATGATTCAGACTTCAATTTAAAACACTTCAAAATCTATGCCTGAAAAGCTCTATATGAGCATTAGCTATTATTGAAAGCAGTGCTAGGATCTGCATCAGGTCCCCTCTGTTTCTGCATCTATTGTTCCTTATCTTCATCACTCCTTTTGTCTTCACTCCTGTGCCTCCCACAAACCCCTTCCCATAATCAACCTTCGTGGACTGCACCCAAAATAGACCCCTTCAGCAGCCTGGAATAACTACTTCAGTTTAAGGCAAGTAAAGAGATAGAGAACAAGTCAGTAAACAAGCTGATGATTTTCCCCAGTAATCCAAAGCAATTCTATAAACTTACATATGATCCTTGTGCTCCCATTCCTCCTGGGTCCTTCCTCTTTCCTTCTTTTTTGTTTTGCTATTATTCTTTCTTGACATGCTACACCTGCTTGAGTCCAAATGGCCTGAAAGGCAAGGCATGTATCTTTTTCTCTTTACTGTGCCTTACATACAAATGTAGTAATGAACATTACATTGGAAACATTTTCTGAACACTTTGGTGATTTAGTGTTCTGCATCTTTGTAAACACTTTGTTTTCTCCCCTGCAGCGAATTGACTGCCTCTTTTGGATCTTTTGTCACTGATTCTTTCTGTGTGTTGCAGTTTTCTCTGCTGCAGAGCTGAGATGGGTTCTTTTGAAAGCATTTGCTTCACACTCATTTATTTCTTGCAGAGTCATATCACCCCAGGGCTTGATTCTCACTGCCTTTTGCACACAGTTGCTCCCACTACTTGAGGCTATTGATGATTTACTTCCTTTTCTCTCTCTCTCTGAGGAGTGTGGGTTTTCCCCTGATAACTGTACCCGATTTGTGCAGAAACTAAAGGTTTTTACTGCGACTGCATGAGAAGGAGCAAGGGGCTGTGTTGCACCGTGCCAGTCTCTGCCAGGCACAGCCAGACCCCTAAGGAAGATGACCACAGGGTGGCAATTCCCTGGGACACCCCTGCAGATCGGGATTTTCTGACTAGGATTTTCTGTAGTGGTATAATGATACTTCCTCTCCCTCCTCTACTCCAGGACTCACTAATATACTATCAATATATATTGTATTTCTAACTTAAAATGACTGGGAATGGGAAAGTAAGGCTGCCTGTCATTAACCTCAGAATTAACATTTTCAAGTAAGTACCCAGAAAGACTCCTGCAGTCCAAGAGATCATCATTATTGAATAGCACAGTTTGCATGTAATCCTTTTCTTTGAATCATAGAATGTTTTGGGTTGGAGGGGACCTTAAAGATCATTTAGTTCCAAACCCTCTGCCATGAGCAGGGACACCTGTCACTAGACCAGCTTGTTCAAAGCCCCATTCAGCCTGTCCTTGAATGTTTCCAGGAATGGAGCATCCACAGCTTCCCTAGGCAGCCTGTGCCAGTATCTCACCACCCCCAAAGAATTTATTCCTAATATCTAATCTAAATCTACTGTCCTTCATTTTTAAACCATTACCCCTCATCCTATCACTGTGTTTCCTGAGAGAATGCCACCCTATCTTTTCTGGAGGCTTCTTTTAAATACTGGAAGGCTGTAATAAATAAATTTTTCTTCTTCATGGAAATCTTAAGTAAAAGGCAAGAGATTTATAGAACCTGAAGAGAAACCAGAGTTCACTTATCACTTCTAGATTGCTCTTGGTGACACTGTGGCAGATTTGAATCCTTTAGACTGAATTGTTAAATACACAGATTCTGGTATAAACAATAATAGAAAAGACCATGTAAATCTTTTTGTATTGTATTTATATAAAGATAATGAAGAGTAGAAGCTTTACTGTATCATCTAGCCAGTATGCACTAGGTAATAGAGCTGCACAGTTAATTTATTTCAGGCCCTCATTTGATCCACATAAGGTGCTCTTTTTCATTCTCCTTCCTTTCTCAGTGTTTCTAAGTCCTACTTTCCAATGCAAACAAAAGTTCAAAGTAAAATATCAGGCCTACTTCAGGTGCTGGACCTCTCTGGGGAGACTCAGCTGGTTCTTCTGGCTCATTTGTGAGTCTTCAGGAGCTCTGCCACAGGATATTTGTCTGCAGAAAAGGACAGAAAGAGGAGAGGGGACATTGGAAGTATGTCTATATACAAGAGATTAAAACAGAAAAAGACATTAAATGTTTCATTTGCTTGAGCCTGTATGGCCATTAGCTGTGTTAAAAAGTAGATTAGACATTAGGAAAAGATCTAGTTATAAGTGCAAAAAAAAACTAGAATTAACTACCAAGGAAACTGATAAAATCTTTTATTGGCATATTTCTATGAAACAGAAACATCTGCCAGAGGTGATTTAGTTACCTTTACCTTACTGCAAAGCAATAAATTGGGCACTAGAAGGTCTCCCTCTGCTCTTCTATGCCTTCAAATACAAATTGGCACTGAAGACCCTTCATCACCAGGCCTTAGCTCCCAGCAGCATTGCATGTGGCTGTAATTGGTTTAACTATTCCAGAAAAACACTCCTGCCCATATTTTTAAAGAGGCAGGCTTCAGAAATCTGTCAGTGAAATAAAGCCTGAAAGAGAGCATTCCATCTGGGGCAACCCTTTTTTGCCGTATGTCAGTCCCTGTGAAATGTTTTATGTATGTATTCTTTGGAAATCATCTAGCAGAAACAGCTGTGTGTGCTGCCCACCTGCTCAAGCCTACAATCTAGTGTTATTTCAATTAGATTTGATTGCAGGAAAAGTTTATGAAACAGCTATCAATGATTTCATGCCATCTGGCTTCCGCTTCTCTTCTGTTTAGAGAGACCCTGTGTTTACATTGATTGGCCTTCTATATATACAAGCATGATTGAGTTTTATTATTCTTTTTATTTGTCTGATAGCAATGGTGCCTTGCAGTGTGCTGTACAAACTTACAACGGAACAGGAGCTGTAAAGATTTCATGTCATGAAGTTTGGATCAGACACACAAGGCTTCAGTTGAGAGCACACCAGAAAAGAAATTGTATTTTAAAAATCCTAGCTTATTAATTAAGATATATAATTATTTATTTTTTTTTACAGAGAGTGAAATGACTTGATTTTAGCCATGTAAAAGCTCAGTTCTCAAACAAGACAGTAATTTGGTTCTCTTCCAGAGTCAATAGAAGGAGACATAGACTTTTTCAGGAGGAGCCATGTCTCAGGTGAAGTGGATTGTCTCTGGAGACACTTCTTTCCTCTGTTCATTATCACAGGAGCTGGGACACCCTGCCTAAGATGGGCTTACCTTCTCACCTGCAAAATGCAGAGATGAGTCATCCCTTGACTGCTGAAGTCCTTGGCTACTTTTAAGCTCCTCAAATTACAGAAATATTCTCTTGGATTATTAAATTTTTTCCAATTAGCTATTTTTACTTTGATAACATTTGGAAGTTTACTCGCAGGTGCAATTCGAACACAAGTCTTTCAAAATGTTGACATTATTTTTCTTTTTCCCCCCAAATTCAAATTTCTGTTGTCTGTGAGGCTTTGGTATGTAAAAGGCAATCTGGAAGTGGGTGTTTCATTGGTAGAACAAATTCATCTTCGAGCTTTGACCTGATTTCAGTTATGGCAGACTTTAACCCTGGTGTAGTTGAACTTGACATTTCAAACAACAGCTGAAAAGTTCTTCCCTGTTTGGACAAACCAGCTCTAGGAAATGACAGTTCAAACTCACACTACCATCTTGTGTGTTTGTGCCTCCTGAGAGGAACCAAATTTAGGTGCATGCATTGACTTTGGAATTAACACCATCTGCTCACACTGTGCTTGCTTAAGATTTTCTTGTGCCGCTCGCCTCTTTCTTCCCAGGACAACACTCTGTGTGGGGCTTGCAGGTGGTCTGGGCATGTGCTAGGCTGCCAAACTCAGTGATCTGGAGGCATCCCTATTCTTTGAAAATATTATAACCTTTTGAAACTCTATAGAAAGGGCTGTGATACCATCAGAGAGTTCAAATCTCTTCTATACCCTCATTACAGTGTTTATTCCATAGCTGTGTGCCTGCCTGGGATATTAAGTACTGACAGAAATTAAACTAAAAGAAGCAAGATAAAACTGTAAATGCTCTGGTGAACAGTGTCTCTATTTTCTATAGTGCTCACTACAGTGGGGATTTGCTCCTGACTTTCATCACTTTGTGTGAGTGCAGCACAGATGTCACTGTGCTGTTTCTATTTAAACCAGAGTGCAGCACCTTCAGAGCAATTAGCTTCAGTGGAAATTAGCTGTTTAAACACCTTGTGCTCTGGTACAAGCTGGGATCCATGCTATCTCATGTGCCCTGCTGTCTTTTAAAAACAGATTAAGAACCTTAGAAGTCTATATGCTTTCCTTGCTTTCACCCTGGCACCAAGTCTCAAAAGTTTTACTGGGAAAAGAAAAAAATGCACAGGCCATCTGGAGTGGAAAACAATGTACTGTTACCACATTTTTAAACCAAATATTTGAATAAAGTGAACAATTCTCTTCAAGCCCAATGAAAATGGAGGAAGTGGCAAACATATTTGCTTTTGCAGATTTCCTTATGAATTATTTACTGCTTTACTAAAACAACTTATGCTAATAATATTCTAATAAGCAGTGCAGGTTTGACTCATGTTCGACTGAAGAGATATGTGAGGAGAAGCAGGAAACTTTGCTGTAGGCTCCCATAGTTTTCTGGAATACAAATGGTATAATTACCCCAATACTGCTGAATGTATATGAATATAGGCAGCTGTAGAGCATAGCTTCCACATACTTACAAGAATATGTTTAAAGAGTAGCTAAATACTGATTTTACCATTATTCTTCTATATTTTTCATTATTGAATTTGCATGACCACAACACGTAGTGGCCAGACTAAACTGCAGTCAGTGCCAACAATAAAAAGACCAGGTCTGCAAGAACCTTTACAAGTAAAACCAGTTCTGGGAAACACGAAATTCTGAGGCATGGGTACGTGCACACTAAAACACCTTGGGTAGATGTTGCAGGTTCATTGTTTACAGGAGTAGCACCCTGCTGTATTGCAATCAGCTGCAGGATTTTTGTCTGTATAAATGCAAGAACATTGAGGCACCTAAATCTGAGACATTCCAAACCAGGGAATTAGGAAGATTAAAAACATTGGATCTATCTCAAATACAGTGATTTATTCAAACCTATTTCATGAGGCTGTGAAGAAGACAGGTTTTGTCTCAGACTTTCTAAGTCCCTACTCAGAACTTTGCCCCAGGATGAATCCTTTTGTAATCAGCAATGCACTTTGAAACTAACTGCTTAGAGTCTAATTATCACCAGATCAACTCCTGTAGGTTCAGAAATACAAAAAAAAACAAAACAAGTGTTTTTTGGGTTCTGAAAGTGCTAACATATACACATGTGCTTAATGCTAATCCTCTGAGCTCAGTGGGACAGATCATATGTTTAAAGAAAGGAACATGGCTAAGGGAGACTTTTTGCAAAAAGTGGGACTTAATGGTAAAAGTTTAATATCTTTATAATAATTGGCTGCTCTCCATTTTGATGAATGCAGCTTCCTGGAAAAATGGAAGACACCCCACCTCCAACACAGAAAATAACAACCCTGACAATAAGCTAATACAAAGAGTCTGAAAGAAATGTGTTGTTGTCATGAAGAGAAAATCAGCAATACAATTGGCAATTTCAAGAACAGAGACATCATTAAATAAATACATGTGCAAAGCAGAGGCTAGTAGTACTGCCAAAAATAGACCTGCAGATTATGGAAGTGATTGAGTTATTTCATTAGAAAACTTTATACATTGGATCTTAGATGTGCAGTAGGAAAAAGCAGAATTTGTCACATATATATGTATATATATGAGACTATAGAAATACATAATCTTAGACAGCATGCTGAATAAACTCAAAGTGGAGGGAAGTGGGTAAGAATCAGTAAAATTAATCTTAGTCCATTATCTGTAAAAAAAAAAACAAGGCAAAACTTTTGTTATAAACCTCAAGCCATTATAGTTTTTTTAGCAACTTAAAAACCATCTCAGATTTGTCAAGATATGAAAAATGGTTCATGAAGTATCTTGAGTAAGTGAAGGTTTATTTATAAATCTCCACTGAACCCATACAGATCTTTATTTTTCTACATGGTTTCAGAGCAATATGAAATAACAGTTTGTGGCTTGACACTTTGAGCTGTGTTTCACCATAGGAGGTTTTTGTAAATCTGGATAGGTCTTCAGCTGGTGTAAATTTTGTTCCAGCTGAGTATCTGCTCCCTATTTTCACTGGTTTTATACTAGCCAAATTAATAACAAAACTGTGAAGATATATGTTCATAAAATAAACATAGTATCCAAAATATATTGTTGAAGAAAAATTGCTTCAAAACAGATGCTGGATTGTCCTATTGAATCTTTTCTCTGTCTTGTTACATTAGACATACAAAAATTAAAGAGAATGGGGACAAATAGAAGAACTTGAGGAGTATACAACATCTGGAAGGCAACTGAGAACAAAATTTACATGCATCACAACATCTCTAACTTACAGAATAACACTTGTTTCTTCAAAAATGTATTGTGTGTCTCAGAAACACTTAACTAATACAGCACTTTCCATTGCACCCAAAATAAAATAGAAAATTATAATTGGGAGGTGCACAGGCAAACTCAGGATAAACATGTGGAGTGGCCTCAGTTCCCAGGTAATCAGTGATTTAGAACTTTAAAAAACATTTTTCCTTTTTCTTTAGGTAATGCCTTTTTCTGTTAAAGAAACTATAGTGCTGACATTGTGTCATTAGCTCATGCCAATGATATAATCACATTGTGATGAGCACCAAAAACTCATCACACTCTTTGGTATCAATAGTATTATTATACATATATGCATGTATTTATAGTTTTCTCTCCATTATGTGATATATGAAATGTATATTCATCTTCTACCACCTTTTAGATGAAATTTCCACCATCATTTAGGTCTGTGGAGGTACACTGACTTGTAACTCTCCCTTGGTATATTTTTAAACACAACATGAAAAAAATTTGCCACATGGACAATTGGGTGGGAGGTTTTTTGTTTATGTCATAGCCATATGTAAAAATCTTTTACTTGCATTGAATCTGACTGACAGATTCAAGTCCTGGCTGTCCCCAAGCTTTAGACTATGGGAGTAGTATGACAAGTCATGCCACTTAGAAGTAGTAAGTAATAAGTGGAAATCCCAGGCAAGAAGATCCCTATTCTGATGATGAGCAAGTTTAGGATGCTTAAAAATGCGCAGTGAGCTTCATAATATGCTTGTGCAGACAGCTAGTGCTTACAAGGAGATTTAGGCAAATGTTTGTTCAGGTGAGAAGAGATGAGATTTCTTGGCTTCCTCTATGCATCCCAAATTCTCTTAGAAACAGTTTGGGTTACAGGTGCAGTGAGAGGATAAACTGAAGGTATCTCTACCAGAAAAGGCTTCCCATCTTCAGGTATTGGCCTTCCTCAAAAGTTTGTTTAGTGGGATGTGAGAAACAAAGGCTGAGAAGACATTACAGTCCCTCCCTTAACTGGGCTAGCATATAGACTTTCAGGTCACACACAGGGTAAGTTCTCTGGAGCTTTTCTCCTCTTTGAACATATTTTTTCTCATGTTTTTAATGAAAGAGAGTTCCCAAATGTTTTTACAGAACATGAAATTCTTACATGGGATGGGAGATGGTTAAATAGCTGGAGAAAACGTGTTGCTCATTGCTTCTCATCTAGACTTTTCCAGAAATGACTGAAGGAATCAAATCCCTAAACAAATCCAGACCAGGGAATTTCAAATTGTTCCTCATCATCAAGACAAGCAAAACTCCTCACTCTCTATACCTCTGCCATATTTCTTTTTAAAAGATGCTTCTTATTAAGAAGGAACCAAAGAACTTTGTAGGTCACTCTTCCTAATATTTAAAGCATTTCATCTGTTAAAAGTAAGTAAGACTGTCCTTTGATGAAAACGCTGAGTGGCATGTCACTCTGCCTTAAATCTGAGCTGAAAAAATTCAATTAGCAATGAGGAAGGATAACGCTAAAATATATACTGCAGTAAGAGGACCAGCAGAGAGAGGGCAATTTAGAATGATAGCTACATCAAGCACAGCAGACTTGATTAAAAATTTAGCAGTTCTGTTGATGAATGTCCTAGTTCAGATTTTGAAAACATCTATGAACTTAATTTTCCACTGATTAAATAATCATTTTATAAACCGTGTATAATTCATGGAATGTTAACTCAACAATCTTGTGAAATATGACTGCAGCTAAACAGTTAACTCCTGCCCAGTGGAATAGGACCTGCAGCAGACCATTAGCACAAATGGGTAAAACCCCTGATCTTGGTGCCCAGTGCCTCCACATCTGTCACTGTCACTGAACACAGAACTATATGCACCATCTGAGGAGCTCCTTCCAGCCTAAATCCCCATTTCAAGTCTTTCCAAATAAGGGTCCTTAGCAGTGGGGGCCTGAATCCAAGGTTCAGCACCTTTATACAAAACCTGCACTTGAGAGATGTTGAACAGCAATTGATCTCAGATAAATCCATAAGTACTAAGGCGTAATCACCATTGATTTCAAAGAAAATTAGTGCCCTCTAAAGTGTAAAACTGTGATAACCCAGGTTATTCTTCACTGACTTCATCCCAGATGATTGTGCTAGTGAATTGTAGGACACCCTGGAAAACAGCTCAGTTTTGCTGCAAAAAATTGTCACTGAAGTATAGCACAGAATGGTCCACACTTCTTAGAGAGGTAAGGGTTTTACCTTGTTAAAATGCACAGCAGCAAAATTATGTACCAAGAAATAGTCATAGACATAGCCAGGCAAGACAGATTATGAATTGTAGGGGTAGAGCAGGTTTTGATTTCTATCTGCCTTGAAGAGAAAACTCAGTGGGACTAAGCAGAAAAGTGTGAATATAAAAATAGTGGAAACTATGTTAATTATTTGGGGAAAAAAAAGGATTCTGGAAAGGTCTTTGAATCACTGTATTAGAGTCTAAAATAAAGCTCAGTAGATTAACAAAATGATGTAGAATATGTGATATGGTGAGGAGCTGGGCTCAGAGACCTCAGAGACTGGTTTTCACCCAGTATGAGGAGAAAATATACAGATAAATTTAGTTGAGTTTAAATCAGCAGGGGAAGAGCCATGGGAAAGCTGAAGAGATTGTTCTCCACACATCACAATAGCAAGGATTTTGAAAGGACAGAATAAACATATTTTATTTTCATATATTGAGCAGAAATAAAGAAAAGCAAATCTAGAAAAAGAGAATATCAGCACAAGAAGGAATGCTTTAAAATTGTGTATGATTTCAAGGGTTCCTAAATGTGATTTTTAGAGTTCTTCTTAACTCAAACATGTTCTACAACTGACGTGGAGTGATATAACCTCTTTGGAAGAAAACAGGAGAAATTAGTATCCCAGTTATAACTTTTTAAGTGTTCTTGGTGTAAATCCAAATAAAACCCAACAAAGATGGACTGGGTCACAGCTTTAAAATGTGCTCGAAATTTGCTGTAAATATTGAAATTACATTTGCCTTGCAGTTCTGCCCGGATGTCATTATGAGGTGTTAGTTTCACTGATGCCACAACGATTGTGAACTCAGATTAAAATTAGTGAGAACTTTGACATGCACATTTACAAAAAAATCCTCAGTGCATTGTAATGTAGTTTTGGCTCTGCCTTGCACCTCTGAGGACCCTCATGTATTCCAGAATTTGGAGGCAGTAAAGAAGCCAAAAACACACTTGAGAAAAAAAGGCAAATGCATGTGCATTACACTTCTCCAGAGAATGCTGCAATTGCTCATATGTGGGACTTCTAATGGCCAAGATTTCCAGCAGCCCCTTTCCTGTTTTCTTCACCTCAAATTGATGCCAAAATATCTTATTTTTCTCATGCTGTAGCAGATTTCATGGGTAATTTCTGTACTTGTCTTGCTCTGGAGGCTATTAAAAGCTTGGAGGAAAAGCATATTGGCTGGGAGGCTTTTCTTGGCTGAGGCCCATAATAGTGCAGCAGTGCACCCACGTAATCAGGATCCACCCTCACCAGTTTAAAGCTCAGTCTAAAATCCACCAGGCACTCAGGGGAAACGCACATAATTTAATACATGCCAGAATTGCATGCAAATGGCTAAAAATAGTGCAATATTATCAATGTGTGCAATGTGACGAGTGAGCCATGCTCATGGAGCCCAGGCTGAGTCCCCTCACTCCTGAGGACAGCCAGTCTGCAGAGCCAGGCTCCCAGAGCCCTTGCTCACTTGCCTTTAGGACACACACTGACTGATAAAAGTTTACCCTCCATTCACTCCCCTTCTTGGTAATGCAAGTTATCAAGTCTCCTGACTGTGATTTATACCCTGCCCCCTGTTCAGAGACAAGACATGAAAGTGGTTTCTCTCCCTGAAGATGAGTGGAAATGTTTAGATTGCAGATGTTCCTTTGCTCAGATGTGTGGGTGCTTTCAAAATCACCTTTTTGCTCATGGAGGAACAACACAGTCTCAGCTAAATGCTACAAGGCTTGTTCTGTCACCAAGTGACATCAAGTTACCATGGCAATGCCTGGCAGCATTTCATAGAGGATTTCTGCATTTCAGATAATGGAATTTAAAAGTGCTTTGGTCTGAACTTTTCAGGGTCATTTCAAAACAGAAGATCCTGTTTTATCTGTTATAAGGAAAGGTGGTGGGGCAGGGGGAGGTGGAATCCAAATCTCAAGCTGGGCCATAGCAAGCAAGGTAGGAATAGGTCACATAAAACTGAGAGGAACTAACCTTCAAGGTGCACTGGGCATCCCCTCCACCCACTTATTTCTTTATTTAAACTTCAGCTGTGGTGGTGCTGGACTTTTCACTTATAGGCATATGCCCTACAGCACACACATCTATTCACAAATTAATAGCTATCATCTGTCATGTAAAATGGTGTTTCAAATTTACATCACTGACTTTTACCAGGAGGTTTCCTCATCACTAGCTGTCATTCTCAGGAGGATCAGGAAGTACTCTGAAAAATCAATGGCTTCTTCTGAATAATGGGAATATTTGCTTTTGAAAATTATGTCATTTCATCAGATCAGCTTTTTGATACATGCTGTTTTGTACTCCGTTAGATGGCTAAAAATTGATTTAAAGAGCAGTGATGGCATCTGAAACTTATAAAATAAAATGATTATGTGAAAAGTCAGGTTGAAGTTTATGAATTTCAGCACAAAAGCTTGGCATCATGGGAAGTTTGATTGCTTTTACTGGGCAGTAGAAAAATTTGTGTTTTCAATATTCAGATACTTGATACATTATTGATCACATGTATACATTCTGGTTTTGAGAACAAAAGAAAAATTATTCAGTGTACATTTCAGGCAGCCAGAAAATAACAGTTTCTTACAAAATTATTAGGAGTTCCTAAATTCTTATGGTTTTCTTTCAAAAGAGCCTTCAAGCAGAAAGCATGCAGGACAATTATGGATCTATAGATCAGGGCAGCTTGCAAATAAAAATGCATAACAAGCAATAACAAAGTTAATCACCAGAGTTCTTGCCTTTGGGTAACTGCAGTTTAGCTGTTTCTCACTTTTGCTAATGCTTAGAAAAACAAGGGCGACTTCAACAATATTCTCCTTTCAAAGTTTGTTCTGGTATGGGAAAGTGTTTCAAATTTGCATGAAATGGCACTAAATAACTTTTATCTCCCACAAATAAGTAACAAGTAATCATTTTAATGAATGGGCACACCCAATGATACACAGACATTAGTGTCAATTCCTCTATATTTATTAAATAACTATACATTTCCTCATACATTATTACACTAAAGTGTGTGATTCTTCCCAGACTCAGAGCACGTCTTGAACATTATTGAAAAATTGTGAGTAAACATGGGAAAACTGCAAGGCATTTGCACATTAAGTTATAGTAGCTGTAGTTTAAATAACCCCATTAATGTGTGATATTATGAAGTTTATTACTTAGAGCCATGATGAGCATAACGAGTGAGCAAATGGGAGTACTGCAGAATAAATAACACTTCTTTGCTTACAAACATCCCCATAAGTTACAATAATAAAGTGTATGAAGTGACAACCCAGGAAGAAGCATCGTTCAGTTGGCTACACTAAACTTTTCTTCCCAGGCAATAAAAGAAGCTACAATAAATTTTTTATGTGTAAAGTTAATTTTTCATTATACCGACTAACACAAACGAAATCAAAATGTCAGCAAAGGTTTTGGTTTGATTTAACCCATTGCTTTAAAAGATGTTACTCATATCAAAGATGGTTTTTGACACTCTTAATGTGTTTTTGAAAAGAGTTTTATGGTCTGCAACTAAAGCATCCTGAAAGTTTCCACCTTTGTAAATCAAGAGGGAAGTAGAGGGGGTAAGTGGAGTTTTATAGATTTGTTTTGCCCTACACAAACATAGAGTCAAATGTCACTGAAACCTACTTTGATTGCACTCAAAAGTGCAGCTTTTAGATTGAGAAGGGCAACAGTTTGCTCTTGGGCCAGTGCTGTCTTCCTGCAGTGTTTTCCAGGTGACAAATCCCATTGAAGACAGCAGATTTCACCACAGGAATGAGTGATCAGGATTTGTCCAATAGCAAAAATAAGATTTCACATTGCATTTGAATGTAACATGCAATTTTACTATAAATTTTGCTACCCACATTCCATGTGGTATGTGCAGACAGTGGGCAGAAAACCCAACCAGAGCCCAGCCTCCCCACAGCCATTTCTCAGAAACTGGACTGTGAGACTCCCTCCCTGCACAGTGCTGCAGAACTCGAGTCTGCATAGGTCAAGCATATGAATAAAATAGGAAAAGTTAATAATGAGCAATTAGTGTTTCCATCCCACAACAGAAATACAGGATCTGGGGTGCTTGAAGTTATAAATTTTACTTCTCAAAACAAGCAAACAAACAAACAAAAACACAACACTTGCATTTTAATAAGTAATTATTTATTCCAAAGTGAAATTCAAAGTTAGATTCCCATTTTTCTGATTAATACTTTATATGGAAAAATACCCTGAATTGGCAAGTATCAAAATAACCTAATAGTCTGAAGTTTTTTCCAACTAGTCAAAATTCTTTATGTGAGTAAGGTTTCTACTTTGGCTCACTTACAGAAGGAGCAGGGCTCTGCCACAGCCACAGTATCAATGCAGCTGAATTGTGGTGCCTGTAGCACACCAGCTGCTGTAAGGACAAAGAAGTTGAGTATGATCTATTGGAGATATAACATTCTGGATTTTAAGCCATATTGATTATGATTACTTGACTTGTTCCCAGAAAGAAAGTTTTCCTCTATAGACTTGTTGAGCACATTAAAGAAGAAGAGTAAATTGGGGGGAAAAAAACACAACCTGGATAAATAACCAAGATATGATGATCCAGAATTTCACATTGATATGATATCAGCCACTATTAGAGATTGAAACATGGTATTGTAAAACTGCTCATTTGCTCTAACACTGCCATTCTAGACTTGATAAGTTAGGAACTTAGGAGTACCAAGATAGAATTAGAAAGGGATTCATCTCACCTGATTTCAGCTATCTGAATGTTAGGAATTAATTTAAGTGGTGTTTAGATTAAAGTCTGATGAACTGAATTCCACACTCAGTCACTTTAGAAAACCAGCTAGTTTGGGAGTCCTGGGCTTCTGAAGCTTCTTCCATCTCCTTGATGCACCAGATATTGCAAGTAAGAGAATGGATAAAAATATATTATCCTATGCCTGCCTGATACAAATTTGATTGAAAATAATGCTGTCCTGCATGAGTGTAGCATACTCTCATCATGATGCACAGGGAATTTGTGGCAGCAGTACATAACTCAGTGAGTGCTTTGAGAATGCTCTCTGCAAAGTTCAAGACCTCTAATATCTCTGCTGGTACATGGTGCCTGGTGAGTAACAGCCATTCAGCTGGAATAGTCTTTCTTCAGTTTAGCAAGAGGTGAGCTTTGATTGATAATAGATGGGGTGCTCAATTCCCTTTGAAACTGTTATAAATCAATCAGATAGTTACTAACTGAGAAAATAAGTCAGGATTAGTGAAGGATTTTTCAAAGACTTTTGCAGACTGTAGATACTGCTTTGCTGAAAGTCAGAAGAAGAACTGAGAACTAAATTGGGTTTTTTCCATCCTCCAAGAAAAAAACCTATTAATCCCAGGTCTGGAAGAAGAAAAGACTTGGGTACTTTGAAAATATGTCCCAAACTTTCTGCACCATTTAGGTCCTGGTGCAGAGCTTCAGGATGATTCACCTCAGGATCTTAGCAGGAGAAGAAGAACTTGGGAATTTCACCTTTATGATTACAAGGATGGAGCCTGCCTATCTCTCTCCATTTCAGAGCATGACTCTGCAAGTTAAGGAAGGAAATTATTCCCTCTAAAGAAGCATTTCAGCATAACCATATCAATCTAACTGATCCAAGAAAATCACCAAGGATTATGAGGAATCTCTCATTTTAAACTAAGCATAGGAATGACCACAAATAAAATATTGCCAGTGAGCAACTAGGAAAGAGCTGGTGGCAATGTCTATTATTAATGTTATCTAGCCATTGCCCTGAAGAGATCCCACTTTCTGTTGTCTACTCTCTGCCAAGCTTCAACTGCTCAAGCTGAAATCTGACTTGGCAGGCAGCACCCAGAGGGGGGTCACAAAGCTCATCTAGGGCAGAGCAGAGACATGCTCTTGCATCTGTAATAGCAGCTTGCTCTTGTGTAACCCTACTGGAGACAGAACTTGTGTCTTACCACTTATAATCACTCTGGTCAGAGCATGTACTCATATTTCTCCTGCAAAGGGTCCCCAACTTCAGAAGCAGGACTGGTCCAGTAACCAGAACACTAAACAATTTACTTTTATTTTTTCGATTTCTTAGATGTGGAAGACCTTCTACTTTACAAAAGTGATTATTTAATGTGTTTTTTAAAGAAAAATGTATTCCTCAGTTTAACTTGGGGTTCAGGACAATATGCAGGATGATGATGAGTCACTGGAAATCCTCACAAGGAAACCACTGCATGCTGCATTCAAACCATGCTAGTGGGCATCACTAGTGGGCATCTCATGTGCAGTAGGAGCTGAACAAGTGACCAGGAGAGTCAGCAGGCTCAAGGAGAGAGTTTCATCTCATTTAAATGCACCTACAATGCAGATACCAGAAGCTAGGCAGGACTTAACTTATACTCTCTGGTCAGAAATAGGCACTTTTAAGTAGTGATTCATGTGACATATTTTACCTGTCTAAGAGGAATTGTACTATGATGGAAGAGGTCCTGTTTCTTTCCAATAATACAACCTTAAATGGACTAACTGTGACATAGAGTAGCTCTCTAAACACCTGACATCTGCATTATTGGGTGAAAGTCATGGTCTGTTTTTGTGCTGTACACAAACCTTTCTGGAAAGAGAGTGAATGCCAAGGAGAATACAGCAGAAAGAGAGCTTGCACTCCAGAATACTCTAGGTTGCAAAAACCTGGTGGTGTAAAAAGAAATTCACCCCTACCAAGTGTAGGATGTTGAGCCAGAGTAATGTGAGCAAACAGAGTTACTACTGTGAGGTGGGTAACTGTACAAGGGCTAGTGAAATAAAACTATTTTAGTGTTTGAATTTGGAAAGTGGGAAGTAGGCTCTTTCCCAGCAAGTAAAATTTTTCAAAACTGTTTCCCAACTTTGGAAAAAAACTGGAAGATCTTTTATATTTTGTCATATTAACAGCACAGAATTGCATTATTTTTGTGGGGATGTATTGTCTGTAGGACACTTAAGAAGATTTGTCACTAAGAAGCTGCAAATACATTATGCAGGAGCATAACTTCCCCACTGTGTTCAAGTACTAATCCACAGTAATACCAAATGCAGAGGTAAACACAGGATATATCTCCTGAAGATACTGCCTCTGAATTCAACAATTAGGTCAGCATTAAGAGAATCAAGACCCAGATGACACAGCTGAGAGATCCCAGAAGGCACTCCTCATGGCATGGCTTTAACAGGGGCTGTATCTTCACCTGCCTTAACACTCTGCACCTTTAAAGGCACAGTCAGCTGCTGGTCCTAGGAAGACACAAGGAAGTCTAGAGACCACAGAGAGAACCAGATTCTCTATTGCCACTGGCCCAACCACAGAAAGCAGGAAAAAGACAGCTATGGAGGATGTAGAGGAACACAGAATTGTGGAATTATTTAGGCTGGAAAATACCAAAGAGCGTTGAGCCCAGCCACTGAGCACAGCAAAGTCCAACAATAAACCATTCCACAACTACATGGAAGGCCCAGAAAACAGAGGAAGTAAATTTGACAGCTGCAGAAGAGCAGCAGTCAGATGCCAATACTATGAAGAAGTAATTATGTGCCTTCTGATCTCATCTATCATCTGGCCCAAGATGGGATTAAAAACTTATACAGAAAATAACCCAAATAAATTAATAATACAGAGAACCAACTGGACTCCTTGTCCTGCCACAAAGTCAGCAGCAAGGAGGAACTAATGGGAAAAAAACAGAGAGGACAAAAAGACTGGATTAGATATTCTGAAGGTGTGAAACGCCTCCTAGTTGTAGAGATGTTATGGTACAGATTTATTCCAACATGGATATTTTCAGGAAATAGCTTCATGAATAGAGTTTGAGAGAACAGAATAAATTGTAGGAGAATAAAACTGGTGAATGCATCCAGAAATCCATTTACTTGCTAGTGTCAAGAACCCTAGTTGCATTCCTTCATGAAGAAATTAGCAGATGAGATGATTTAACTTTATAAACTTTATCTTTTATGTTGTTGCTTAGCAAGTGGTACAGAAAACGTAGTTCAATGCACTATGATTTTTAAAAATGGCAATCAAGTAGTTAAAAACACCCATTCTGGAAGGTTGTGTGAGTAGTCCCCACTGGTTCCAAAAATTTGTATTAATGCTAGCCTTTACTACCTCTGCAGTGCTTGCTTTAAAGAAGAAAGCAGTATTTTGATAAAATTTGAGATATTAAAAACAGGTATTAATACATTGGTTGTCATCTTGATTAACCCCCCGGAGATTAAATCCAGAATCTTCTGGAATGAAATCTTGAGGCTGAGTCAGCAATAAGAAATCATCCAGGAAATAAATTTGCATCCTGAGAGATCAGAAGAGAGGTCTAGACTGCAAGGGACATATTACCATTTTGGTGGGTTTAGCAATATCAAAGCATAGAAAAAGATATGGCCTCTTTAGATTTTTATTTGATGCTGCCTCAACAGGAGTTTAAAATGGAGGAAATTATTGTGGAGTTAATTATCTTCCTCCTGGCTTGTACAAAACATGAAGTATCTCACATGTGCCCCTCTTACACTGCTGAAATATTGCACTTCATTTTTTTGTAGATAATATTATCAAATAATATCAACAGCAAATGTTAGGATCTGGAAAAATAAAAACTATATTGAAAAAATTGTCCATTTGAAGAGTTGTAAACATATACAAAATTAAAACGTGTATGATAAGTGAAATAGATCTGGAAGAGTTCCCAAAAACTAATAACTGTTGTCACCAAAGAGTCAGGTATGCCCTGCAGTCATATAATATTTGATGTAATAAAACTTTTCTGATACAGATTTCAGTGAACTGTAACATTATCCTTTATTAAGATGGCAGTTAAAAATTTTACTGTAATTTTCTATCTGAGTCTTTATTAACTTTATCTTGAAGGTTGTTCTTTTATTCTCCCTACACACATAGCATTATGTTTTATAATCAAGCTGTTAGAAAATTGAATCCAGTATCAGTTCAAGAGAATTAAATTTAGATTGCTTGGTTTTGAATGGCTAAAATATTGAATACTGAGAAAATTTCTAGAAATACTCAACACTGATGATCAGTAACTTAAGGACAACCTTGTAGTTAAGGTGCAGAACTAGACATCACGGGATTTGGATTCACTGTGCTGCTTCAGGTCTTTTTTAGTAAGCTGATACAAGTATCCATGTTCCCCATCTGTATAATGGGAACATTATTATTCCTCTGTCTGCATTGCCTAGGAGTCCTGCAAGCTGCTTTTCAGACTTGCAGTATTCCCTCATCTGTGAATGCTCTGCAAGAGAAAAGTCTTTGAATGTATTCTTATACAGTGCAGGAATGATCTTATTATGCTTTTGAACAACACTGTGCAGCACTGGGATCTGAACCTGCTTGTAGCTCCTTCTGCTGCAGAAATACAAGTGTTAATAATAATTAACAATATTAGCACCTTTTAATTGTGCTGCACCTGTAAGCTACTTCTTTGCTCTGGGTTAGGAACTCCCTATTGTCTGCTTTAGCTCTGGTAAATACCAGTGTTGCTCAATATTATTATAGTTGCAGTTGTTAGCAATTTATTCAAAGAACATCTTATGATTGCAAATAAAACAAGCAGGTGTCTGCACTGAGGAGTTTATAAACTACATTAGAGAGCACAGCAAGACATGAACAGAGAGAAAGCATTAGAATTCAGTGCCTTTCACAGAGGTACAAAGCAATAGGCTTTTTTGTCCCTCTTCTTTTCTCCTCATTTACTTTCTTCTTGTTTTCTTGGAGTCCTGATGTGTGGGCAACTTTTGCATTCTCTAAACACTGGGCAAAACATGCTGCTAAGTTTAGGCCACAATACAGAGGAAGTCTTGAGGGAGATGGATGATGCAAGAAATCGTGTTCTCCTTGCACATCCCTGAATAAATGCCATCTCTTGAAATCAAATGAAATCTGCAACTGCTCACCTCCTTCCTTGTGGACAGCTGCACAGAGAACAGGAATGACCCCTTGGCTTCCAGCACTGTCTTATCCCAAGGCAGAATTGGCCCTTTATGATATGCAAATCATTGCTCAACAAAAACAAGGAGTAAATTTAGGTCCTTTTATAAAGACTGTTAACATTAGAAGTTAAATTCCTATTGGGCATTTGATCAGGTCTCTGTCTTAGCCTGTGTAACCTGAAAATAACATTTTCTTTTTTTCCTTCTGTAGTTTATTATCATCACCTGTTGGAATTTGCCCTAGGTGGGACTCTGGTTCCCACACAGGATTGACAGGAAGAAATAGAAGCATGTTAAGGGGACTCTATCCCCCCTGTGCCAA
This sequence comes from Oenanthe melanoleuca, assembly GCF_029582105.1. Lineage (NCBI taxonomy): Eukaryota > Metazoa > Chordata > Aves > Passeriformes > Muscicapidae > Oenanthe > Oenanthe melanoleuca. The sequence continues at coordinate 55,826,360 of NC_079337.1, forward strand.
GAGCAGCTGGTGCAGCATGTCCTGCTGCATCACAAAATGCAGCTGCTGATGTTTTGGCATGTCTGTCAGAGCAGACACTATCTGCTGGGGCAGGGGGGTTCCTTCCCAACTGAGGCTCTGAAGTGCTCCTGTCTACCAACCCACACACCAAGTAAAACAAAGGGTTGAGATGACATGACATTGGAATACAACAAAAGAATACAAAAGGCTGTGGGGTAGAGTCCAGGTGTGCAGAACTTCATGGAGTAGTTATGGAGCTCCACAAGAGTCAGAGGCAAAAGGAAGAAGTTGCTGTAAGCTACTTTCATTATGAGATTTTACACTGGAATGAAAATGCCATCCCAGAGCAAAATGCTAACTTAGTTACCCTACAGACAACTCCAATTGTAAAAGAATTACAGGTTAAAGAGGAAAGGGAAGGACCTGTCAGCAGGGCTAATAGCAGCTAGTGTGTCCTCAGGAGTGGAAAATGTTAAAGGCTGAACTGCTGCCAAAACCCATGATGAAGCCAAATCCAGCAGGGAGATTCTGTGTTTCGTCAACAAGCTCTGGAACAGGCCCTTCATTTCCCCGTTTCTCCCTGCATTGAGCAAGAAGTTGTGGAAAGAAGAGTGACTCACTCTTGTAGGAGGCTGCTTGGCCCCTTTGCCAGGCAGCTGGCTGACAGCATATTGCTCTGTAGGGCAGGTTATATCTCTGCACTTTCCTTATCAAAATGTCAATACTTTCTCGTTGCCTTTGAGTGTTCCTAGGAAAGTACAGCCAAACTGAAGGAAATGAAAGTCATGAGATCCAAAAAGCTGAGATAGGTGTTCCTAGGAAAAGGCCCAAGCTAGGGGCAGGAACCTAAGAAGAAGGGTAAATAAGAGTTATTTACTTATTTTTGTATGGCTACAATTGCAGTTTTGAAAGGCAGGAACAGAAGTTTGAGGCCTGGCCTGCCCCTGAATAATTGAGTGCTATAAAATTTTTGAAGTCAGGAAAAGTAACTAAGGCATCCCACTGTCAACTATGAAGAATGCAGTACATATTCCCTTTCACCAGCCTTTATTTTGACTTTCAGCTCCTATCTGTATTTGTTGAATAACAGTGCTTTAGCCTAGGGAAAGAGACACATCTGCAACAAAATGATAGTTGCTCTTAGTCCATGAAAACTTGGCCACTATTTCAGTGGGTCTGGGTTTCACTCCTGTGCTCCTACTCTAACTTGTCCTTGTTCCCATTTTGCCTGTGGGATTGGGCATTTTGAATTTTTAACATCAAAAAACAGCAAAAGGAAGCACTAGAAGTTACTGTTTGGGTTTCTTTCTCCAACCTTGTTTGCTCATCAGTGTCTCCATAAGCTGACAGAGACATTGGTCCCTGATCCCTACAGCCCTACCACTGCAGCAGGTACAAAACAGAGCTGACAGCACAGTGCTGTGCTCCCCACTCTGACCCTTCCTTTTGCACACTGCAAAAAAATGTTAACAACAAAAAATAATTTATCCAATGATCGATTTGTTGTGAAATACCATGATTTGATTTAATATCACAGGATTTAAAAGTGGAAATTATGTTTGGCAGCAAGATTGTGCCCCAGTGCTGTGCTTGAAGAGCCCATCTCCCCCAGTGTGCCATCCTGTGCAGATCCCATGAGGTCCCACTTACAGGGTTGCTCCTTGGCACAGCTGGACTATGTAGAAAACAAAACAAAATCTTGGGCCCTGTCATGTTCTCCAAGCAAGCACTGTGGACTGATTTTTCATGTAAGCAGTGGAAACCACAAAGTAATAAACCCTCTGAAAATGCAGCCTGGATTTGAGGCAGAAATGCCACACAAATTGATTGTTTACATAAAATGAGGTTTTTTTAAGTAATAGAAAAAATATAAGGTGTGAAACAGCAACAGAGAGTACTAACAGGAATAACATGATAGTTGCTAACAGGCTAGGATTTTGGTTTCAAGGTAAATTTGCATTCACAGAGATGCACCACCAGGTTAGATTTTATACTAAGAAGTCAGTGAAAAGAAAAATTCAAACGGATCACAGACACTAACTCGTTATTCTGCCATATATGAATTTTATGTGCATGTTTGGTGGCTGATTACTTGGATAGAGACAAATTTGTTTTATTTCTCTCCCTGCAGCTTGTTCATTAAAATTCTGTTTTACTCCGGCAGCCAGCATTGTGCTGCATCCTGACAACTGCACAGAGGAAAACTGCCACAGCAGACACACGCCAGCTGTCCCTTCCAATCCAGCAAACTACTGCTTCCCCACCTGGAAATATGGTATTTACCCTTTTCCTGGGGAAATAACATACTCTGCAGCAGGACAATGGAAGGCAGCTTGTCCATGCACAGCTAAAGTACACACGTGGCAAGCACAGCAGCCTGATTTCTCTCTGCAGTGCTTCAGTTTCACACAGATGCACACCAAAATGATTCCTACTCATCTGGTTTTTTGGCAGCCACAAAATCTAACTCCTGTTTTGTTCTCGTGGTTTCTGAGTCTGCTCACCCCTGCAGTGCACAGAAGATCCCTGTCCCGACAGGGGCAGCCTGGCTGCCCAGCACTGGCTCTGAATTCCAGGGGCACATATCACAGCCTTATCTCCTGGATTAGGGACAGAAATTCCTCCTCTGCTTCCAAATACTGGCATTGTGCCAAATTCCTGGATACCTAAAATTAAGCCTCCATGCCATATCTAAACAAGGACTTAGGTACCCAGAGTGGACCTTAGAAGGAATTCAGGCACCTGAGTACAAAACAGCCACAACAGAGTTGTGGAGTGCTGCTCTTCGTCTATTTTCCAAGCTGAGAGGAGCTCAGAGCCCAGAGATACTTTACTTTCTCAAGATCTGCAAGAACCTAAAGCTGGGTTTGCAGAGCCAATATAGTTGTTCCAGAGCTGGCATAACTGGATATAACAGAACCTAACTCAAGTCTTAGAAACCCTAACTTAGCAATTTCATATTTGAGTAAAACAGTTCCATTTTCAATGGTGTTGGTGGCTTGCAGCACCAAATCTGCTAATGGCCAGCACCCACAGGGAGAAGGACATGAGCTCTGATGCTGTGTCCTGATTCCTTTTCCAAAGTAACTAAATTTATATTGTCAATTAATCAGTGCAGGATGTTAAACAAGGGTATTTTAATGCACAGGGAAAGTATTTGCTTTTAAAAGGTACCTAAAATGTAGCTATTGAATTCCAGCATCTTTGGCTATGTTGTTAGGCTATATTATATTTGAAATGCAAAGAGGGAATGTGCATAGAAAAACTCTCTGCAGCAAGTTATGCCTGGTTGACTTTCACATTGACTTGATGTTTGCTCATTCAGCATTAGAGAGGTATTTGGGCCAAGGCTCTAATAGGTGAAGAATCAGAACAGGAGGAGATTTTGCGTCAGTGTGTGGGCTGTGAATGCAACAAGGAGGTGATTAAATAGACACTGGCAGCAGAAGATAAAGTTAGCAATTATGAGGCCATTTCCAGGAACAGGCTGCCCAGAATAAAATTATTTTGCTAAAAATCAGCAGGGAAAAGTAAAAAAAAGTCTTTCAAAGAGGTTGACTCTTGTGAAAAGATTGGGTTTTCTTTCCTTTTCCTTTAGAGCTGCAAACTCCATGGTTGCACAGTTTCCTTTTGCACTTATCTTGGTGATTATGTTTAATATTCTTGCCCCTCTTTACAAAGCTAGTAGGGCTCATGTAGAACATTAGCTGGAGAGTGATACTGTCTGTTTGCAGTACTAAGGCATCAGGAAAAGGAGACTGTAAACTTTTTACACCCTCTCACCCTGGTACTGTGAGCTCAGCATGAAGGGGCAGTACCTGCAGTGTGGATCCTTACTGTGCTTCACCATGCATAGGGCAAGGGGCAGCAGCATCACCAGATGCTCTACTTAGTGCCAGTTCTGATGTGAAATCTGATGGGCAAAGATCACAGAATTCTTCCCTACAGGCTTCCAGATTCATGACAGATGACAACTCTTTTCAGATGTTCCTGACATGATTGACTTTAAAATGCATTTCTGAGAAGTGAAGACCAAATCCTGTAAACTGTGCACATAAGTCATCCAGCCCCCTGCCCTTTGTTATGGAATTATACATGCACCATTGTCATATTGCAGAAGTCATTTTATATTGATCAACAGGAAATATTGAATATGCATTTATACATGCTGAGAGCACCTCAGGTGTAGAGAAAATTATGTTATGAGACATAAAAGCATGAGTTTCCACTGTAAGAAGACTGATTTGGAAACTCAGCTTCCTTTACATATTGTTACCTGTGCAGCAAACTTGCTGTCCTTACACATATCCGCTGAGATTTAAGCAGCAGATATTTTTGGAGATTTCAGGAGCAGCTGAGCTTTCAAGATTAATTTATTAAAAGAAAATATCTGAAAGATATCTGTTCTGTTCAAGATTTCACATTTTTGTTTATATCTCATAAATATAGGCACTTCATAAATTAGTCTTTAAGTTCTCCCCTCTGTAACCAAGTCCATCCCTCAGAACACAGAGAATCAAAAAAATTGCATATCCCTGAAACTGCTCTCAGCTAAATACATCACTAATGATGGTGTGATTTCACAGCTTTTTAAGTCAGTGGGGAGAATTATAGTCATCTGGTCTCTTTTGCCCTCTGTGCAACCAAGCCCTACACTCTGTCAGTGCTCCCTCCATTTCCCCTGACAGATTGACCTTCAGTGTCCAGCCTCGATTTTCTTCCATCACTGCAGGTAACACAAATAACACAATTTCTATAAGAGTCACCATAGAGACAGATCCACCACTAAATCCAGAGCCTCGTCCCTGCAGTCAAACCTTGATACATCAAACTTGAACACTGAATCTGGAAGCTTTAACTTCTGCAATGAGGGGATTGACAAAACTAGCCTGGAGCTAAGCAGAAATAAGATTACTGAGGTACAAGGTTTTACTCAATGTTAAAGAGATAGCACAAGTAAGCTCTATCCTGTGCACAAGTAAAGCAGTGGAAGGGTTTTGCTTCTATGATTTTTTTTTTTTAAGGAAAAAAATATTCTTATAAATCTATGCTTTGAGGCATAGGACACCACAGAGCCAATGATGCTGATCCAGGAAAAATTGTGTGGACAGATGTATGACCTGTGCACACTGCTGCTCCTTTAGTAGAGTGGCCACAGTGTGTTGGAGCACATGCTATGGCATAATAACAACATAATAGCCCAAAGACTTACAAGAAGAATTCAGTATGTGGTTAGAGGACCCATGTTCTCCAATGAGTGGTTTTGCACACAGACTCGAGGTATTTTAGTTATACCAAGTAAACAATGCAGTGGATTTGAGTGCTGGGGTTTTTTTCTGTGTGAAAAAGTTCAAAGATATTTCATGCAGGCTTATTCTTATTCTGACAAAATATACAAAAGAACAAATGGTTCAATCTTTTCCACTAAATACAGCTCCAGGCATATAATTAGCAATCTAGAGAGGATGATTGCAAGTGAGCAGGCATGAAAAGTTACACTGTTATCATAGATGAAGTTATAATATTTCATTATCATTCCATGATGCATGAATTAATTGATATTTATTCACAGAGGTGCATTGGAAAAAGTGGTGACTTTTATGATAATTATACCTATTTTTCAATCTGGGGTGGGGGGGAAATGCCTTAAACACTATGAGTTATGAGACAGACCTTCAAAGAGGAGCTAAGTGCTTGTACCTACAGAAATACTGCAGTTATGTGCATTTCTTTTATATATTCATGGTTCCCATAGCTATGCCGATGCATATATGCATTGTGTTTATGGCACATAACAATGTAGGTGAGAATGTGAACACCTTGAGGGAAAAATAATGGGTTTAAGTGTTTTTTTAATGGGTAATAATTCATCTACCCACTAGCGAAATACTCTTACCCCTCAAGTGAAATGAGAAGAGTTATTTGGCATCTTTGAAGGTTACATAGATCCTAAACAGGATGGAAAAAAGCATACCTGTTTGTGTGGGTTTCTCTCTAAGGATTATGTTGCTGCATGCTACAGGCTTGACATCAATCCTGGGGTTTAAACTTTTAAATTCTTAATCACTGGAAGCAAATAGCAGGTTGAACTAAGCTGTGAACTTTGATGTATTTTTCAACTGCTTTGTGAAGCCTAGATTGGTTTTGTGATTGGATGGACAATGGTGGCAGACAGGAGTATTTAGAAAGAGTTATAGAAAATATTTGAGCAGTTTTTGCCCTACACACAGGGCAAAATTCATTTATTATTACGGTGAAAAAAGGTGGATTTGGTGCTGTGCTTTCTTTGCTTGCTGAGAGTAGAAGTTGCTCCTCCCATATGCAACAGAAGTTGCTGACTTGGCCATGAAACCTCAGAGACACCAGAACACATCAGGAAATCAAAGAAAGGCTGGATCATATCTGGTCAGCCAGAATCAAGGTGAACAAAGGATTTGAAGAGAGGATGCCAAAACAGAAAAGGAGGATTTCATAAGTATAGGAGGTAAAAGGAGTGACTCTGAATATGGTGGAAACCCAGGGAAGTAGAATGCTTGCAGACTCTAGGAAGGAGATAGCTAAGAAGAATTATATACATGTAGAAATATCCAAGTACAACAAGTTTCAAGTGGAAACTGCAGAGGATTTCTTTGCAGATTCATCTGGTCAAAGCTGGGAACTGCAGAACAGAAACCTGAGCTTGTCTTTCAGGGCCACTTGCAAGATGCTAAAGCTGGGTCCAAGAAGGACCCTTCAGTCCAAGATTACTATGCTAAAAGGAATGGAAAGAACAGCTTGTAAAGGAGACTAGACAATAACAAACTGTGCTGTCTTCTTGGAGCCAAGTCTCATGACATCATTCTGGGAAGGCGTTTTGAGGTTGGCAGGAAAATTTTCACTGGTGAAATTGCACATTGGTACAAATGGCACTTCTGTACGTGATAACACGTGAGGAGATTGAATGAGCTGGGCAGTGAGGCAATTCACTGGGATCCTTTATCCCTGGAGACTCTCCAGTTGAATAGCTGCATGCTGATGTTTGATATAAAAAATGATGCCTACAGTGGAAGAAGCATGAAAAATGTTCAGTGTCCATTGCATTATGGAAGAAGCTTTCTGCTGAGGAAGAGGCTGGATTATAAAGATGAAAAACTTCCAAAAGTTTGAAGGTTCAGAGAGGACAAGAGGAAGACAAATACTATTCATTTCATGCCAAATCAAGACAAAGGCCCCAAAATTAAGCAAACTCTCAAGGGACAGAACAAAATACATCCTTCATATCAACATATCTCTACATCAATATCAGGATTCTGTGCAGAAAGAATCTGAATTGCTTGTTTAGGACCATATACCTGGTTTAGTCACTGGTACTAAACCAGCAAGATTTGACTGGAATTTTAAAACTGTACTGTTTTATGTGGCAAGAGTGTTGTGGAAAAAGGGGAAGGAAAATCATCATGACCTTTCCATAACTTCCTGATAGAGCAATAATCATGAATACCTGTAGAATAAATTTCAAGAATCATGAAGTGAAGTAGTAGAATCTGACACAGATCACTAGATCACACTATGAAATTACACAAGAGGATCTGTAAGATTCCTTCTATAATTGCGTGTGGAAAAAAAAAGGACACTGTGGTGAGGGGGGCAATTTCACTTAGGTGTGATAAATTGTCAACTTTGACATTGCTGATGTGTCTTTGGAAATTTTTAATTTTAAAGATGAACATTCTGTAATACAAAAAGTAAGATAAAAATGCAATAATTATAAATTTGAAAGCTGAGGCATACTGAGTGCCAAGTGGCTGACTTTGTTGCCTTTGTCCTGTGTAAACAGAACAAACCCTGTGTATTTGCTGTCTTAATGGACCATTTGCTATATGGGAAATATGAGCTGGCTCAGCTTGATTTCATCTTAGCCTGGAAGAACCTCTGAAAGAAAGAAAATTCTGAAAATAGAGTGCCAATCAATGTATGAGAGAAATCATCAAAAAGCTCCCTAGCTGTCAGATAGACATATTCAGACTAGAATAAAGATTCTTAGTTCAAGCATGAACAGATGATTGGGACAATTATCAGATATAAAGTCTGGTAGTTCAGTGGGAGTGTGTGGTGTGGTGGTGTCAGAGTAATTGGACAATTTCTTCCAAGAGACATCCCTCATTTTATCTGTAGTTAGTGAGTCTGAATGAGAAGTTAATTCAGGAAAATCCTGTGGACTATATTATGCAGGGAGCTGAGACAAATGTTTACAACATTGAAATCCTAATTTTTTTGTAAAATTTAGGAAGCAAAATGTCAGACCCCACAGAGTCACTGCAACTCAGCCCTCATTATCTCAGTGTCCCTGGAGCACTAGACTTCTTGCATGCTTTAAAAACAACTGTCTCAAAGTTTTGGTTTAATTCTAATGAATTAAATGATTTGTTTGTTTGGAGGCAGGTAGTACTTTGTTCAAGTGTTGACTGTATGTTGATTGTATATTGATTTGGTTGATGAAGATAACTGTAGCTTTTGTTTAAAACAAAGTGAACTTGTGATTGATATCTTTCTCAGAGACTTTAAATATGCTGATAAAGTTATATGTGTGCTTTTCTTTCAGCTCACCTGATGGGCACACTGAAGGCTCCCTGCCCTGCTCATCCCACTGGTCCATCTCACCTCCTCAGGAGGCAGCGGTTCTGCCAGCACAAGCAACTGTCCCAAGGAAATCCAGAACAAAGAAAATGTGCAAATTTTGAGGCCATGTGATGGCAATTTGACTCAAAGGAAAGAAAGTCTCACTCTGCAGTATCCCCAGACCTAACTGAGGGGTGCACTGCCAGAGCAAGCATGTCCCTTGGAGAAGGTAAAGAGCACTGCTGGCAGTTTCTTGGCTGTGTGCATCCATACTCCTCAAAACCCAAGTAATTTTGTGTTTATGTTAAACACATGATACATTGAATGCATTCTTGCATTGAATGGATTAAATTAATTGTAATTCTGAGACCTGCTTAGTTTCAGGATTATCAAATTGAAGTGGGTTTTTTTCATATCAATGCAGGATCTTATCCAAATTCAGTTGGAGCAGGTCTTTCTTCTTGGAACTAGACAACTTCTCTATGGTGCTAAGTAGATGTTCAGCAAGAGGCACTATTACCTGTGCTGTAGCTCATTGCTGACATAAATTGTAGTACTTGTTATAAATCAAGTCTATTTAATCTGCAAGATATTGAAGAGAGTATCTACAGAGGTGCCTGTTTGTTTACTGGGTAGATTGACATCTTTTATATCCATTTTCAGCTCAAGATAGAATATTGTTTGAGCTGAGTCTTCAGAGCTGCAAATTATCATATCCTATGTAGGCAGAAAAATGCAGCCAACATCTTGCCAGCTCGTACCATTACTCTGTACTGCATTCCTTATTACCTTGCAGGTTTTTACCTATGCATACAAATCAGCAAGGAAACAGAAATGAGAAGTACATCAGGTAATCATCAGAAACCATCCATCAGAAAAAAAAGGACCAAGAATATCTAAAGTATCCCAATAGACCCCTGTCTAACAAATATATTTGTTAAACTTCTTTTAAAAAAATATCAAGTGATAATGATTTCAGTTTCTCAAGTTACTGCAGTTGTTCATTACCCTTTATGTCATAAAGTCTTACCTAACACTGACAGTCAGTTGGTCAGACATGGTGCTAACACCAAGGTTGTGGGTTCACTCCTTGTATGGGTCATTCACTGAAGAGCTGAACTCAATGATCCTTGTGTGTCCCTTCCAACTCAGAATAATCTGTGAACATTTAACCTGAATTTTTTTTCTTCAGAGATACTTTCAGAGATTTCATTTCTCTCTGAAATGCAGCAGCCCATTCACAAGTAACATAAGGAAAGGATTATTGTCTCCTTGCAGAGTTATTTTACATATTTAAACACTACTGCACTTCTCTCTAATTTCCTCAAGACTTAACAATTCTGTTTCTTAAAACCCTTCCTCATTGGTCATACCTCAACTCCAACTCACTGCTCTCCTCTTCTCTTTCTCTCTCTTTCTTGGCCATAAGAAAGTTTTATCAATGCTGACTAGCACAGAAAGATTCATTTCTATATGATGTTTTCCTGAGTACCTTATACACCCCAATGATATTGCTTTTTAGCAGCATTATGGTGTTTTGGGTTTGTGACTCACTGTTCTTGCCAGGTCCTCCTCTCCCAAACTACTTCCTGGTGAGTTGTTCCTCATTATGTATTTGTGCAGTTCATAATCTTTGGTAAAATATATAACTTTGTACTTGTCCTTATTGAATTGAGTCCCTTTTTTTCAGAACATTTCTTCAATTTATCAAGATCATTTTGCACTTTAATCCTGTTCTTCAATCTCATTACAGCCTGGATGATTCTGGATCACCTGCAGATTTAATAAATTCATATTCTATTCCTTCATCCAAGACATAAGTGAAAATATTGGCTAGGCTCAGGACAAACTGGCTGAAATCTACTTAGACATCCTTCTACTCTGACATTAAATTAAAAACAGCTTTGTATCCACCCTGTAGCAGTTTCACTTAGTTTTCTTAACCTGCTTATGAAAGTTTTATGTGAAGCTGTATCAAAAGGCTTTGTAAGATGTATGGCTTCTACAGTTCCTTCCTTATCCCTCAACCAGCCAAAACAATTTTACATGATTTCTTCTTGCAAGATTCAAATAGACATGGATTTCTCATCCTGGGAAAAAATAGTCAGTCTATAAAATCCTGGAAGCTGAGAAGAAAGTATAAAATGAATGATCATTCACTGTCCCTGATAAGGCAAACAAATGTCCTCTGATGAGACTTCAAGGTCATGGCTCACTTCCACAGCTCTCCCAGCTGGGTCCTTAAGTCTCCATGTCAGGGATTATTATCCCTCATCTCCTTCTTGAACAGGTTCATCATTGTGCTAATAATTTTCTCTATAGGTTGGTGATAAACACAATTTGATATATCACAAAGGATTAATGAAATGCTGCAGATTTCTTCACTTCATCCCAATACAGTAAATATACTCCTTAAGCAAGAAGGTTGCTTATTTACAGAAGAGTTTCTGAGCCATTGATGTTTACCAGGCACTAAAGAACTGTTTTCTGGTCTGTACCATCTCTGATTGAAGAGATTTGCTCGGGCTCCCATGAGAGCCACACAGCCTGGATGGAGACTAACAAGCAGCAGTGTGAGCAGGCTGCAGGCAGTGCCTGATTTGAATCAGAAGTGACTGTCTCAGAGCACATGCATATCTCATCAGTGGAGAAAGTGTGGAGGCTACAGGGGAATGAAGTCTTTCTGTATCTCAGCATCAACTGGGTGAGGAGAAAAAGCATCTATGGAGAGAGGTTTTCAATGGTATTTTCACAAAAAGTGAGGGAAGGTTTATAGGAAGAATCAAGTATGAGTTCATGTGTAGGGGCAAAAAACACAGACCAGTTGCTTATCTAAGGGCTATTAAATTATATTTCTGACTTATTCAAAATAATCAAGGGGAAAAAAAAACATTTTTAAGAGAAAGCTTTCACTAAAACAGAAGCTAATGGGATGCTCCATCAAAGCTCCCATCAAAAATGAAGTTTTAAGTGGAGCTTCATTTCAACTTTCACATTTCCAGTGTTTCCCACTGCACAGAGACAGGAGAACTCTTTACAATCTGCCACCACTCAACAGCCACATAATACTGAGTTAACCTCATTGCTCAGCTTTTGGTTTGTTTGGGATTTTGGGGGTTTTATTTTTTGTTGTTTTGTTTTTTGTTGTTGTTGCTGTTTTTACTTTTTGGGGTCTTTTTCTATTTTAAATTTTAAATAAAGTCTTTTAGGGAAATTATTTTATGATCTGTTTGATGTGAATACATCATGCAATGTTGGCCAGGCTCAGCTACAGCTTCTAGGTGCTGCAGAGAACAAGTAGATTGCAAGCACAGATGCAGTATCACCTTCATGACTAATTAATATTCCACCAACAAGACTCCTTTTATCATATTCATGCCTTAAAGTCAGTCTTTTATACACAAAGCTTTGTAGGAAAACACAATATACTTTATTCTCTTCTGTTTGTTATTAGTACAAAGTGTGGGGCCCTAGAGAAACACAGAAAAGTCTGCAAAGCATTCTGGAGGAAAAAGGAAGGATTGCTTTTCTAAGACATTATTTATTCATTAAATTAAGCATATTAATCAATAGACTGAGATAATTTTCTTATGGTCCACCTGAGTTACTTAGACTATTCCTTTATATTTCTTTTATAAGAATTTTGATACCTTGTTATTCTGAAATATTCAAGTAACCTGAGACTAAGAATGATAGCTCTTTATTTATTCATTTTCTCTGTCAGTCTCATATTCTCATTAGATTCTTGTTACCTATGCCAGGACAACAATATTCTAATTTATCTCTTTCTCTGTTCTCTGGTAATGAATTAACAGTGATGGGAACCATAGCAACTGAAGCAAAAACTTCATTAAGCAAGAACAATTTTTCAGTTTACACTGTACAACGCGAAATTGCTTTCAGTAACAAAGTCTTCCACAGAACAATTACAACTAGAACAAAGAAAGCAGGAAAGCAGTTAAGCTGAACCCTGGTGCAGAGGAGTCTGTATTTCAAGCTGTGAAATGATGACCAGGTTTCCATCTTAGGAAAATTGCCCAAAGATAGCCACTGTCAAAAAACTCCCCAAAACTTCAGAGGTTTCAAGAAAACATTTGGCAACCTTTACTGTGATTCATCCTGAAATGTTATTCTAGGCAAACCAACATAGTTAACACCACCAGAGCTCTTAAAGAAAACCTTCCCAGCTGAAATAAATGCCACTGGAATAAACTGCCTAAAGTATAGAAGGTTGCTGTTATAAAAGCAGCTGTTCCATCACCCTGTGCTCTGTGCCAACAGTTTTTGTGCTGTGAAGAGATACAGCCATGGGCATCAGACACCATTACCTGAGGTCTGACTGAGCTCTTCTAAATTAAATCTCATTTAACATGTTGAGATGAAGGCCTACTTAGGCATGGAAAAAGGGTGGAGTTAGCATTCAGCTGTGACACAGTGATGTTAATGACATCTCACAAGTTCACCATTCAAGACATATTTTAGAAGATAAAAGAATTCAGAAGTGAATTAATAGTGGAAGCAAGCATCCTAGCCAGAAAAACCTGCCATCCCAGGCTTTCTGTAAGCAACAAACTTAATCATCTGAAACATGTACTGACTGATTCAAGGGCAACTCAATTACCCTGTCATTTAATGAGAAAGGAGGACAAGTGACCAACAGGTGCTTCTAGGACATTTCTCTTTTTCCTTTTGTATTAAAGACCAGAAGAGCTGCCTTCTCTAAGTAATAAGGCAGAACTGATTAAGAAGATGACAGAGAAACTTAGACAGGACTACCATAAAATTGAAGAGCTTGTGATTCACAGAGAAGAGAGCAGCAAACAAAACCTTTTAGCACTTGAGGAAGAATGACTTCAAGAAACTCAGAGCTGTGGTAGATACTACAAGTGTCAGTGCACATGGCACAAAGGGAGATATGAAGAGAAAGAAACACAGAAATTACAGGAAAACATCCTATCAGTAGTGAATAGATAAGAGCAGGAAGGTATATTCTCTGTTGCTCAGCAGGGAGGGACACTGAAGGACACCAAGAAGCCTGAAGTGTTTAGTGGCTCTATTACACAGTTCTCACTAAAAAGGTCAACTGCAAGTACAGGACTAGCACAATTAATACTGGCAGCTAAAAGGATTCTATCTCAGGCTGGAAGATATAAAAGGAAATGCATACTGCATAGCTAAAAAGGGTGTTCTCAAATTGGCTAGATTTGATAAATGTGAGAGTGATTAAAGAAATCTTAAAGCCAGTACTGGCTATTTCTGAGACTTCATAAAATGGGTGAGGCACCTGCAGACAGCAAAAGAGCAAATGTAGTACCTGCCCTTTGATGTAGGAAAAGGAAGCAGTGAACACAAAAGCAGAAGAGATATTCCAGATCAGAACAGAGGTCATTGAGCATAGCCAGTGTTAAATGTCCAGGTAAAAGCATAACAAGTAGAAACCAAGGGAGTAGTGATACTTCCCAGCCTGCAGGATGTAGCTTATTTAAAAAGTCTATTCAAACAAGGATGAAAGATTTAAGCAAAAGCATAGGCAGTGCAGAAGTATAGAGTAAAAAATAGCATGAAAACATGGTCAATTACATGTAAATATACATACATGTAAACATAAGGGCTGTGATTCAGTTATCACAATTTTATCATCCTAAAATATCTTCTTGTCTTCGAAGTAGTATGTAATACTAACAGAGGTCTGACCTCCTGTCTGACTCCAAGATACTGGACAAGGTTCACCTGGCTTGCTTTGGTTCCTAAATTGGAGTGAAGCTGGAATTTGTGCAGCAGCTCATTAAGAGTTTGGGTACTTGGAAGAAAGCTGCAGACAATGTCTGGATTATGGGAAATAAAAGGCAAACAGATAGGACCTTTGTCTGGTTTTTTACTCTTTTGCTTGGGGGTTTTCTTAGGTATTTCTTGAGACTTTTATATCAAAAATCCTTCTGAAAGAGTGGCTACATACTATGGGAATATGAAAATTTCAGCTTTGATTTTCTCTCCCAATATGAATACACACCATTTTTTTTCTGTTGAGCCATCTTCTTTCTGGGGATGCTACACATGCTGACTTTACCAGGGAATAAACAACCTTAAAAAGAAACTTAATACAGCAAGTTAAAAATCTAACTGTAAATGTAATTAACAACTTTTTGAAACATAGAATATTATATACAACTCTTAACTTTGAGAAGAAAGGAAATTTCTCCACGCTTTTCTATAACATATGTTGTCAAAGTTAATCCTAATGGATAGAGTCTTTAATTTTAGGCATACAAATCCACATAATATACCTTTTCCTTCTCTGAGGTGAAGTGGTAATGCATTCCCACAGAATAAAGACATTATGATTTCACCTAAGACATTACAGTTTCAAGATATAATACACTGATAATACTTTATGCCTCACTTTTTTCCAGTGCAAAATTATTGTGCTCTAACTTTTGTGATGACACTATAGTGGTCATCTGTGATTAAAAATTGTAAAACACATAAATAACAATCACAAATTTGATAAATAATATTGTAAATAATAGAAATCAATAGAAATAAATGTGATTATTACCAATTTTGAGGCAAAACAAGATATAAATTGGTAAAAATGTTAAATAGGATCATTATGAAAGAACCTGAATTTTCAAGCAGGGCAAAAAAGCTCTGTCAAAAACCAGGAAAATGTAATGTTCTGAGACATGACCATTTGACCATTTCTTGCAATATTCTTAGGTTAATAAAACAGAAGCAGCATAAAATAAGAGTAGAGGAAGAATGTGAATCTTTACTTGTTTATATCCCACTGCAGAAAGACAAACTTAAAATACAGATGCAGAAGGCATCCAAAAATCACTGAACAGTATATACTTTACTTCTTGGTCAAGCATATGTGGGAAGCTAGCACGAGCTCACTTAACTCCAGCATGGTGCAGATAAGACTTTATGAAAAGTTAGGAGTGAAGAATGTGTTCCAAAGTTTATGAAGGTGTTAAAAACACCTTGGGTGTGCCAATGGCTATGCTGGATACTTTATCATGAAGGCATGGGTGCAAAACTTCAGGGATTCTGAAGGCAAACTAATAAAATTGAGGTTTTTTATTCATTAAATCCCATTAAGTTCAGGAAGGTATTGAAAATTATGCATTTTGAGAGGCCCAAAAGCTGCTTTCCAGATTTTTAACACTTCAAAAAGCCAAAGGTATATTGGGAGCATGCCTGAAGTGCACTGTTATATATACATATATATATATATATATATATATATATATATATATATATATGTACATAATAGCATGCCTGCTATTAACTCTGTGATGTAAGGAGTGAAGACAGGTTTTCAGGGAGGTGTTGAGTTATTCAAAATAGCATATTTGACTTCCAAAAAGAGCTGGCTCATCACTACCAACAGGATGCAAAAATGTTGAAAGAAGCCTACATCCTCTCCTAAAAGCAGTGAAAGAAGTGGCTGTGACATTGGGAGTTAGAAAACAAGCTGAAGGTTTTCTTTGGACCTAGAAGCTTTCCATGCTGGCCTCAGGCTTAAATTTTTCATCCCTTCAACCAGGAAACTTCTCTCACCAGATAATCAACTCATGCAGAAAAAGTGAGGTTCTACCCAGGCTATTTGGAGGCTGCTGGAATATCAAGGGGTCCCCTACTTTCAAATGGCTTCACCAGTAAAGTCAGACTTGAAGAATTTAACACCAGCTTTATCCTGCCCTTGATGCATTATCAGCTGTATCAAAGAGTACTCATGCAGTTAGAGTTCCTGCTATTAGTTTGATTACTTTTAAGAGCTACCCAAGAAAGAGAA
The DNA here is from genome assembly GCF_029582105.1 of Oenanthe melanoleuca. Lineage (NCBI taxonomy): Eukaryota > Metazoa > Chordata > Aves > Passeriformes > Muscicapidae > Oenanthe > Oenanthe melanoleuca. Next base: position 55,842,756 of record NC_079337.1, read on the forward strand.
GCTTTACTAGAAATGTTAAATCTCCATGAGCATGACTGGGAGGCTGGAGTGTGACCTGATCTGGCAGTTATCATGAAAATCTGTTTGGAGAAAGATAATACTTCTGTGTAGCAAACTCAAGGCCAGCAAACAAAATTGGCTGTGAATTTACATGTCTGAACATGTCTGCAGATAAAACTAAGCTATCCTGGATACCTTGTAATCTGCTCTGAGAACCCTGGATTTCTCCTGGCCCTCTGTGCAACTTCTAGAGTTATTAGATGCTATGAGGGCAGCTTTTTTCAGTGCTTAAGTTGTAAACCTGGTGGGAGAAGGTTGCTGTAAACTTCTGGAAAACCAAGTGTGATCACAAAGCTGAGCAACAGTCTGCAGGGACTCAAGTTTTGTTCATGTAGCCAGTCAGCTGCTGGCCAAGAGCATCAATGCAGATCCTCAATGAAGGCAGGAAAGGTCAAGGCTTCTTGTTTAGTGAACAAGCATAATAGCTAATTTATGTAAGAGATAAGGTATTAGGTTATGATGGCATTGTCTTAAAAATTTCTGCTATATTGTTTCTGAATTCCTTTGGTAAAATTCACATAGGGAACAAAAATACTTGATATTGCCCTTAAAGATCATTTCTATCACTAATTTAAATACTGATTTTTTTAGATGCATTCCAAGATTTCTTGCAAATGGTTTAATATATTTGGAAAGTAAATGCAAACATTTTTGAAGGACTTTTCTCAGAACTGCTTTTGTGTTATCCATATGTGTCCAGATGTGTAATCTGTTGCAGCTGTTACAGGATAGTGTCTGAACCCTTGCATGGCTTTCATGATAGCTGTGAACCTCTCCTTATGGAAAGGATTTGACTAGCTATATTGTCTAAGGACAGAACAACCTTGTCACCAAGATGAGCAAAAGGAGGAAAGCTGATTACTAATATTACTAATAGTAATAGATTACTAATAGAAATTAAAAGACTTTCCCAAAATGTATTCTTTTTTCAGGCATTTTTGAAGGTTAAGTAACTATGTGAAACTTTTTTCTACAGAGAAAGTAAAGTAAGAAAATAACAACCTGGCATTCTTTCTGCCTGAAAATGTGGTATCAGGTATTTCAAACACCAGTAATTTTGACTTTAGGAATCATTTTTGAATGGGGTTTTTTTCAGTTTATGGAGGGCTTTTATGGAATACAATTGTTTGCAGTCAGTGTGTGAAATGCGATTAATTGTAGATGACTTTGATGGATGCTGTTTCTGAAAGTGATGAAATTCAGAAGGGACTTAGTCATTTGTGTATGAGTATCATATCCATGGATCAGAACATATATAGCCAGGCCGGGGAAAAAAAAAATAATAAAAAAAAAAATGCTAAGCACAGTGGGTATTTGGCTTTTAAAATCCTTAGAAACAAGGTGGAGATCACAACCTTGATCAGCAAGTGAACCTGTCAATCTTGAGTTCTCTCCAGAAGCTTCTGAAGATGATACCAATGAGCCAGCTAGATAGCTTTTCTGTGGCAGAACTGAGACATTTAGGGCTTAAGAACTGAGCTATTCCCTTCAGGCCAACTAGCAGCTGAGGCTTTGAAAAAATCAACAATAGAATATCAAAAGCAAGAACTTCTTTGTTGGAGGCTTCTGGGCCCCTGAAAACACAGCTCTGTTGAGAGATGAGAATATGCCTCTTTTCCAGCTCTGTATCAAGGCCCTAAAGTACCCATGGCATTTGACTCCTGGCAATTTAAATAGTGACCAACTCACAAAAAGCTCTTGGGGTATCTTAGGAAAAAGCTCTTGGGGTTGTACTTTCATCACAATACCAGGCAAGCAGCCAAACAAAAGAGCCAAATTAATAGAAACAAAAAAAAAAAAAAAAAAAAAAAAAAAAAAAAAAAAAAAAAAAAAGCAAAACAGACTTTTAGAAAAACTTCTCTTTCAGATTTAGCAGGATTTATCAGGACCATTAATTTTTTGCTGTCCTTCTGATAGGAGGGCTTTTGACCATGCAGTGGTAGAGCATAGAGAACAGTTGTCACCCAGCCTGCCTGAGACCCAGCCACCTCTCAGGGTAATTAGGGAATTTCTCATGCAGAGGAAAATACCAGAGGCACAGACACTCTCAGCTCCAGGATGCTGAAACAGAGCAATCTACAGAGAACAACTTCAACTGAATGCATAAAAGCCAAACTTCCTTCCCCTGTGCTTTGTAAATATTGAATGTATGTGGGGCAGGATGATCCACACAAAAGAAAAACAAATGTGCCTCTGCAGACCAGGAGACACACAACTGCCAGACTCTTGGAATGCCAAGCAACTGCAGCTCTGCTGTCCAGGAAGTATTGGGAAGTGTGAATAAATATTACAAGAGATGGAAATGCTGAAGTACTACTAAATACACTGGGCTGATTTCAAATACATTTCTTAGAATGTTAGATGAGGTTCTGCACACAAGAGCTGAGTTGTTAGTGATTTTGGTGTATTAATATATATTACCTAAGCTCTTTTCACACTTAAAGTATAGGAAAGTTTTGCACAAATGCTCTAAGATATATCTTAATTAAATATAACAAAAAATGTACTTTTGGAACATCAGAAAAGTCTTTAAACACACATTGGACTGATTTGAGATCACTTCTGTTTTGTTCTGTCTTCTCTTTTAAAATCTGAAACCTAGAGAAATGTTTCTAGCTCAGTATAAGATGTAAAATTTTTAGAACTTTTTTCATATTGAAAATAAAACTATGTTAAAATAAATATATTCTTTCTGGTTGCATTGTACAATACCTTTGAACCAGTCTGTTGGGATAAAAAAACACTATGTCAGTGAAAGGTAAGCAAAATCTTTGAGCCAACCACAGAAGTTTTATTAAGTAAGATTAAAAAAAAGGTTATCTGTTACAAGAGCATAAGTCCAGGCTGGCTGGAGCACATTTGAGAAGTCTAGGCATGCTCTTCCTAGTTTTACAAATTGTACCATCAGCCAGTTGTGCTGCTCAAAACCAACAGGACATTGTCCTTAACACTGTTTGGAAGACAATCCTTGCCATGGTGATGTAGAAAAACATATGGTGAAATATGGAGGCAACCAAGCAGGGGTTTTGCAGTAGCTGAGTATCTAATGTTGTACCAGAGGCATTTTTGGTTTAAATTCATGGCCTTTATAGGAAAGGAAGCATAGGTTGTGAATGTTCATACAAGTCAGTTTCCATCTTACACATTTTAGTTGCACATTTACGTTTGTCTGTAATGGCTTCATATGTGACTTTAGGCTTTCCATCTTATTTTAGAAGTCTAGCATCATTTCCATAAAGGTCCACAAAATTAGTATAATAATACAAAGTACAAGATATTTTTAAAACAGCCTTCACAAACATAACTATTCAGAAACCTGGTTTGTTCCAGGTTTGGACCAGGTTTTGGACCAGTGGTCCAAACTAAAATTTCCCAGTAACTGCTGTAATGGAGGACTGATTTGCATCATCTTTTTCACAAAATTACTAAGTTCAAATCATGAAACAGCTAAGTTCTCCTCTCTCAGTGGTCCAGAACACCAGTGCACTCATGGTTATCAAGTCTTTTTCTGAATTCAGTTAAGATTTCCTCATGATCTGGTGGAAACCACTTAGCACTTTCAAGGACATTTTTGCCTGAAACCAAAATATAATCATTAGGTAATATCCTAAAAACCCCTTTTCCCCCACTGCAGTTTTAAATCATTGTTCCTGGCTGATAAAACTCTGAATAATAATGTAGAGAATGTCTTAAAAATGTGGCACAGCAGTGCCAGTGCCTGTATCTGTTTTTGTGTCTATGACAGACAATACAGTATTAGTTTCTCAACTAATATTTTTCCTTCAGAGACCCTGGAACCTTCATCTTCTTTCCATGTGCTCACCAGCTCGAGTGTTTTAAACCCCTCTTTCTTTCTCCCCATGTTCATTGATCCATGGGTTTTGTGCACAGGACCAGGGTACAGCTGTGCACTGAGGGTGTCACCATTGTAATTGGGCATCCATTATTTAAAGAGCACAGTTGTTACTTTGGTTGATGAGACCATCTCTCAGACTGACATCCACTCTGAGAACAGAAACTTGGGGTAATTTTCCAGGCCTTTTTTATTCCCCTTACCAGGATTGGTTTTGCCTTTTATAGTCTGCAATACCACAGTGCAGGATTAGGTCCCTGCAATGGGTGCTGCACCTGATGCTTTACTGAGTAATAAAGACAATGCTGCCATGAGTAAATATATGTAAATATTGACCTGTAATGAGAAACATGTAAACAAAGCTCAGGTTGGCTTAGATACTGAAAAAAAATGCTTGGCTGTGCTGGAAATAGATGATTTTATTTCATTTTATTTAATTTCATTTCTTTTCCCAGGGAAAACTTTCTCCCTCTCTATCATACATCATCTTGATCTTCCACTCACGCTGACAGAGAGAGGATACAAATGATTTTTAGAGTTCCACAAGAATAAAAATCAGCAGGGATTATTAAGCTCTTTCTGAGCTGGAAAATGCTATGCTTCAGCATCTGGTTAATAAATATTTATTTTGCTTCTATTTCTGCTTGTGAGTGAGACCCCATCATGTTTATTTGAACAGAGATTATGGCTAAAAACACATTTCCAGAGGGGATATGTTAAAGAGAATGTGTCACACCTTGGGCGAAACTGAGATTTTTTAAAGAGCGAAACATCTCTCTTCTTTTTATTTTTCTTTTTTTCAGCAGCCAAAAAATACAGAAAAACTTTGAAGAGAAAGAAAATCACATCTTGACTTTTGGACTAAGATTCTCTACAATCTAGAATGAAAAGGCTCTTTTGTCAGAGGACACACATTGGCAGGAGAACTGAATATGCAACAAGTATCTTTACAAAGTGGTGATGAGAAGTGTGTCTTGCAAGGGATGAATGTTCTGTGTCATGTGCTTTGGCCTTAGACATAAAACACAAGGCAGTTTTAAAGTATCTGTAGCCTTGAATTCACACATTTACTCTGTTGTTTTCTGCTGTTGACTCAGTTGTTCTAAGTCAGCAACACACAGAATGGAAATTATTATTTTAACAACCTTAATATATTAAACAATGGAAAAATAAGATTAAGGAAATGCTGCAGAATGTGGAAAAGATGCAGCTGTAGCCCAGAGGTATTCATCTCAGCAGAAAGCTGGATACAAATAGTGGAGGAATGGAAAGTCTACAACAATCCCATTATAGTCAGTACTGCTGAGCAACTTAAATACAGGGGTTGTTGCCAAATTCACCACAATAAACGAGTTAGATGTGTTTCCTGCCTGGGAAAAATGGGTGGAAATATATGTACATCATGTGAGTAAACTGAAAAGATCTAATCTTCAAGATATTACACTGACAGATCTTTTAGTGTTACAGATAATAGCAATAGGTGAAATTTTGTCTTAGTAACTGCAGCTGTAAATCCATGGATGGAGCATTGTTAGCAGCTACTCAGATTTCTATTGATAGGCATGTAAAAATAGACCATTTTCAGCTGTTGTGTACTGCTGCTGTTTCCAATGGGCAAAATGCTGAATTTGCTCTGTGGTGGGGTTTTTTATTTGTCATCTAGAATTATATAGTGCAGTCATACTGACATTTAATAGTGGTCTTATAATTGAAATACTTGCTCACCAGCTGCAAAACAACCACATTTTATTCACCCTCGCATGCTGTGTGGCTTCCCAGAGCTGAAATGGTATTTATGCTTGACTGTATTCCAGTCAGTATCTCAGGTAAGCTGATGTGCTTAGCAAGAACTGAAGCCCATCAAAATGAAGGTTAATCTACACCAAGACAGGAGCTGTCATTCACTCATTGCTAGCAAGGCTGCAGGAGTCTCAGCAAGCAACAGAAATGACAGACCTTTAGGGATGTTGGTTTATTTGTTGTTTTTATTTTCTTTTTTCTTTTTTTTTTTTTTTTTTTTCTGAGAATAATGTACAACCAAGGTATGGTACAGACACTTCTTACCTGGTGGTGTAAAATAAGCTGCTGCAACATCCTACAGACTTCTTTAGGAAAACAAAAAAACATTCTGATTCCCATGCTAGTCAGAGAACGTCTGGTTAGATTGGAGTCTGGACCCCGAAACACTTGCTCAGACATCAAAAATCTTGGAGTGAACAAAGAAAAGGCTGATGTTACAAGGGAGGAAATTGGCAGATGGAAGCCAAGAGAACTGCTAGCTTATGCCTTGCTATTTGTGCCTGCTGAGCTGTGTATGAGAAAAGGTGGTTTCTTTGTCTACTACTAATTTTTATTGTTTGTTTTAGGGCTTACTGCAGGAAAGGAAGTGAGTGTGATGAGAAAATGTTGACTATGGTGCAGATGAAGTGTTTGTAAAAGGGCTAAATTCACTGCCAATGTAATTCAACATAAGTGCAAGCAATGGAGCTAACCCAGGGGTGAATCTGGCACTGGTGCTTTTCAGCTGAATTGGCACATGCTTGTTAGACAGAGCAGCCTGTATTAGTCCATTAGTGTATGCCATGTTTTTAATCTATATATATTACATTTCTTTTGGTGTAGAAGTGTTAATTATTAGGATTGAGGGAAGCAAGAGAATTAATTTCCTTTTTTTAAAATTCATTTATTCTGGATGCACACACATTTTTAGGTTTTCCTCCCTGCAAGCATTCAATGAATTTGTCTTAGGATCATCAAACCTGAAGGAGTATGGAGAGAGCCTCTGTCCACACTGCAATAGATGGATCCTGCTCGTGCTCTAGGCTGGCTAAACACTATCCCTGCCCTTTGGCAAGGTCAATCTGTTCAGGTTCAGCATTGTCCAGTGCAGATACCTGCAAACAGGCTCACAGAAGGTAATTTAGTACACCAACTTGTATTCTGTTACTTTTTACTGTAGGGCCTATGTGTCTGCCAGTCAGGAGTAATAGAAAAACTCCTTGCATGGAGAAATTTTCATGAAATCTCCAGTTTAATCCCATGCTCACCACTGGAGTGGAGCAGGGATGGGATGCTCCATCCTTGGTATTTCAGTTTCTTGGTTTGTGCATGTTCACTTTAGGCTTCTGTCCCTAAACAGCCCCTTTTCTTTGCTTGTCCAAGCAGAGAAACAACAAAAACACTTCAATGAAACGTTCCAACATCTGACTGCAGAGAGGATATAAATATCTTTCCCCTCTAGGACACAATTTTTTCTCATTTATTTGTCTTACTTTTCTCTAGCCTGCAGCAAAAGGCTGCTGTGATGTCCACCATTAAATATGCTGCTGTGTCAGGTTTTCTTAGGAGACTGTGAAGGAACTTTCTTCCTAAGTTGCTTCTGTGAGAAATTTTTCTTGTTCCATTCAAATGTTTTGCAATCTTCCTATCCTTTCAATGTCTGTATCTTATATTTTTGCATTTTTGCCCTATGCTTCATTTTCTAACCTGAAAATCACAGAATACAACAAGAAAGAATACATTTTGAGATTTATTTTCTACATAACTTTCAGTGGGTTTTTTTTTCCTGACTAGTGGTCATGTTGGGTTTTAGTTCATTTGTAAAAGTTCAGTTCAATTGTAAATTTAGTTCAATTGTAAAGAAGCAGCAGAGATGAAGGATACAAAGAAAGCCCCCTGTAGTTTTGAGATGACATCTTTATACACCCAGCTCATCAGTATTGCTGCAGAGGGTCTGATCTCTTCCAATCACACCTGAATTCCCTTCTGGCAATGAAAAGGGGCACCCTCTGTGCCAAATGCTTCCATCCCACCAAGATCCACACTTAGACAGCACCACTGAGCAAACTAGCATTAGGGTAAGTTTACACCAAGTTTCCTTGACTTACTCTGTCACAGCTATCGTATGGTCTCGTGCCATCTGATAAACCATGGACATCGTTGGAAACTCAAGGAAATAGTTTCAATCAGGATCAGTAAGAAGTCAGAACAGTTTCATAGCAGGATGATTTATAGATCATTCCAAAAATTCACTCTCCTTTTCTTGTTCAGATTCACTTATGTCATAAAAAAAGAGTAATTCTGGATAGTTTTGAGTGATTAGATTATCAAAGCCTTGTAAGCTGGAAAGGAAAATGCTAGAAATTCAGATGAGCACAATGTAATGCTGTTCATTACTCTTTAACTGGAAGAATTATCTTATGTTGTTTACTGGTAGTACATTTAATAATAAAAGACATAGCAAGCTTTGCCAAGCATAAGACTTATTGTTGGGTGAACTCTGGGGAAAAGTATCTATAAGAATGTTTGTGAATTCTTGACTGTATTTTATATAAAGTTTTTTCCACTCTTTGTTCACTTTTTCCATTTAGTCAACTGAGGAAAGATGTTTTTTTCTATAAATGTGCACAGAAAGAAATTTTAGGCCTGATTATCATTTAATTATGAAAAAAAAATAAATTAATGAGAAAATATAATGTTTATTGGAAATAAAATGCAGAAAGAAAGTTGAGGTCAGCCAAATGAGGAAGATAAAGTCTATCTAGACTGACCTACCTCCATGCAAGCCAGTTCCAGTCCTGGGATCAGGACAGCCAGGTCAGCACAGAGCTGTGCCAACTGAATTGAGCTAACTCATTTATACAACCCCTGGGAGCTGAATGAGTACACAGAGTGGCACCATGCCAGGCAGACATACTGTCCTTTTTCCTGGGCTATCTTGGCTATCTCTCCCATGACATAGCATTGTGTAACCTAGATGTGTCCTTAGGTGACCAACCAGCACGCTCAGCAAGCAAATCCCAAACAGCAAATGCTCAGACAAAGGGCTGTAATCATTTATGAATGCTCTGTGAGCACTGATATTTGTTCAGATGAACTTCCAAATAACAAACAAAAGGGAAAAATCTGGGGCCTCATTATAGACAAGCTATTAGCAGAGACAGGAGCTAATTTCAGCCCTCTCTCTGCAGTTTATTTGCTGCTGGCACATCAGTCAGTTGCCAAAAGTACAGCTCCATTTTGAGCCTAGTCCTAATATTCAGAGGCATTTTATCTTGCATGACTTTTTTTAAAACTTTTATTTGTTAGGGTAGCACATGCAATACATTGTGCCCTCACTTTTAAGTGTGAAATATACAGCAGCTGCTTTTGATATATTTCAAACACGCTGTTGTGTTCACCCGCACAGAAACCCTTCAGCGAGTTCTGCTGTTCTATTCATCTTAATGCAAAGGCCTGCTTGGGGTTTCACACTCTTCAGTCATTACTTATGTGCTGCAGAACACAGTGCATTACTCAGTAGTGCCTGAAGATCTTTCAATCTTGGCCAAAAAGGTTTATTTCTAGATTGCAAACATTAATAACAATTCAAATTGACACGAGCCTTTGACAATACCCTTGGATGTACATGGATGTGTGCATGCATTTTTGGAGAGAAGAGACCTGAGAACATGCTTGATGGCCATCCTTAAATCCAGGTCTTTCCATTGTTGTAACACCAATGTTTTGCCAGAAAAGGACTTATAGCAGTGTTATAAATTGAGACAGATAAAGCATTTAGAATTTGCATGTTACATCAAACTGCTTCATTTTTATGGGTGATCTTCTGAAAGAATGAATGAAAAAAAAAAAAAAAGTGCTATTCCAAAATATAATATGTTATTTGGAAACATTAAATATTAGTCATAGAAAACATTTAATCCATAGTCTTTTATAGTTACAGTTTGTTTACAAGACAAAACTAGAAGTAAATAATTTAGAAAAACTTCTATCTAAACCCAGAAGCCATTTTTTTTGTCCTAGATTTTTAAAAATTTCATACTGATTTTCCCTAATTCAGAAATGAAGCTGCTTTGGTTCTGTCAGCCAGTGCAGTGAAATCAGAAGGCCCAGGTAATTTGGGCCATCATCTTTTTCCTCTGTCATTTTCTGTCTTCAGCAGAAGGTGATGGTTCTGTTTTGTTCCCTCATAAATTGTTCTGAGATTTGAGTATGACTGGAGCCTCGTGCAAGTGTCAAATGAAACCACATTTCTAATATCTAATTATACCAAATTTTACTTCTACATATACAATTATGACTCCTGTTAAATGCAGCAGAGTGTCAAAGGAAATAGGAGAAAAGTTTATACATTTAGCAGATGATATACAAATCAGTTTTCAAGCTGCAAAATAAAGATTTTTACATCTAAGTAACACTTAACCTGAAGCATCCTGATGGACTGAATTTTGATGTACGATGCCCATTCTTTACTGGATGCAGGGGGAAACAGGATGGAGAAAAGGCTGAAGTACTCCATGCCTTCCTTGCCTCAGTCTTTAACAGCAGTCCAGCTGTTCTCAAGGTACACAGCCTCCTCAGCACTAAGGCAGAGGGGCTGGAAAGCTGCCCAGTGGAAAAGGACCTGGGGGTGCTCCTTGACAGTGACCATGAGCCAGCTGTGCCCAGGTGGCCAAGAAGGCCAAAGGCAGCTGGCTTGGATCAGCAATAGTGAGGCCAGCGGCACCAGGGCAGGGATTGCTCCCCTGTATTTGGCACTGGTGGGGCCACACCTTGAATCCTGTGCTCAGTTTTGGGCTCCTCATGACAAGAAGGACATTGAGGTGCTGGAGTGAATCCAGAGAAGGGCACAGAGCTGGGAAGGGTCTGGAGCACAGGTCCTGTGAGAGCAGCTGGGGGAGCTGGGGGTGCTCAGCCAGGACAAAAGGAGGCTGGGAAGAGATCTGAGTGCTCTCTACAGCTCCCTGAAGGAGGCTGTAGCCAGGTGAGAGACAACAAGAGACAGGATCAGAGGAAAAGGCCTCAAATTATGCCAGAGAAGATTTGGATTGGATATTAGGAACAATTTCTTTATCAAAAAGTTTTGTCAAGCTCTGAAACTGGCTTCCCAGGAAAGTGATGGAGTTGCCATCCCCAGCTGTATGTGAAAGGTTTGTGGCACTTAGGGACATGGTTTAATGCTGGATTTGTCAGTGTAAGGTTAACAGAGGGACTCAATGATCTTAACAGTCTTTTTCAGAAACCATTCTGTTCTATTCTTGTATTTAATTTCTGCCTTCTACATTGATAAAAAGTCAGTCTTTTAGAGACCTCAGAGCTTTTATGTCTGTAATTCAATGCCCAGTGATGCTGTGGGACCTGCTCCTACTGTGACCTGTGGGCAGAGGAGATGTCAGCCCTGGCAGCCCTGCTCAGGGCTCACCAAACACAGTGCTCTTGGATGGAGCCAAGGAGAATTCCCAGCCCTGCAGCTGCTGAGCAGCCACACCGAGCCTCTCTGGACACATTCAGGATCCAATTCCCAGATGCAGAGAAAAGATCCTGTGCTGGGAAGACAGTAGCTGCCAGAGCTATTGGGAAAGAGATAAAGTCTTTGTCAGCCCCTGAGGAAACACATATCTGAAATGACCAGCTTGATGTTTGTGGAATTGAGGCCAAAACTACACAGAATTTACTGCAAATCAATGTGTTGTTGCAACAGCTGTAACTTTCTACTCCTTGTGAAAAAATTCAATCTTCTATGACCCTGTTTACAACTGTAAGGTAACACAAAGTTTAAATTGGAGCAAATTTTTCCAGTTTGGATCAGTGTTTCTACAACAGAAAAATCTTACGGACTTTTCTCTCTATAATATGTAGAAGTTTTTATTAATATTATTTAGGTTTCCTGAACACTCCCAGCAATTCCTCTGCTTCAGCTGCTTTTCTCAGAGCAAATAAATATTTGCAACAAGTAGAGCTGTGTGAGCTAGCAGAGGGGGGAAAAAAGACAAAAAACCTGGCAAGCAAGATCTCTGTTTCTTTGAAAACTCTCCAACACCATGAATCCTGTGAGAGCTTAATTAAAATGAAAAAGGAATTTTCAAAGGGAAAAAACAAAATAAGCTTTTTTAAATGCTATTTTTGTTCTGAGCTCAGAAAATCTTTCTCTTTTTCAATTGGTTTCCTCAAAACATAAATATTGGCAGCTTTAAGGTTTGTTTTTCATCCTCTTGAGCAAGAAGCAGTGAGTTCAAAAGCTTTTTCCAGTGAAGCTTAGAGGGTTTGCTCACCAGAGCTTGGATTTCTGACACAACTAGTGAGTCTAGAACTGTAAACACTACCATGAAATCAAAGTTGCCATTTCAAGGGAATTATGATTAAATAGTAACATTTTTATTTTTGCTGATAATTAGAGGAACCTGGTTTTTCAGATGCAGCAGTGCATAAGGGCCGAGGTCAACCAAACCCTGCACATCTTAGGCTCACATGATTAAAGGATATTTCTGCAGTCAGTCTCCCTCAGGAAGAAATCACTTCTCATTCTCAGCTGCCTCTCTTTAACCAGGGCTGGGTGTTGCTTTAACACGAGTTCATATCAATATTTGCTTGTTTCAGTCTACATAATACTTACCTGCACCAGCAGACACTACTAGTTGATATTTCAAAGTTTTAAGGACAGAAATTGCTGAAACTTTAAATGTTTGGGTGTTTTTTTGAGTATCCACATTCTTGGCAAAAATGCATGAGCCCCTTCAACCCAAAGCAAGAACAATTACAAGTCAATATTTAAGTGTCAAAATTTTCATATAATGAGTGACAGCTAGTTGGTATGGATCAGTTAGCTTCAGCCTGCAGCAGACTGACACTGAAATGTGGAATATTGCATGTTAGATGTTGGTGCAAACACAATTGTGACCTGCTTTAGGTGACCCTGCCTGGAAAGGGGTTGGACTGGGTGATCTCCAGAGCTCCCTTCCACCCCAACCATTCTGTGGTTCTGTGAGTCCTTTCCAACTTCACAGGTATAAATCAGTGAATGATTGCTGTTGCTGCTGTGGGTTTTCAAATGCCATATATATGACATATGTGGTGCTTTTCAGCTCAGTCATGAGCTGTTCTGAGACAGTGACTGTGTGTTCATGCCCAGTGTGACTGTGTGTGAGAGCACAAACACAGCATGTGCCATGGAGAGGCTGCTGCTATTGCACCTCTGGTGTAGGGCTCAGTGTCCTGAGCTAAGCAATGCAACATAAGGGCTTGTGGCAAAGGTTTGTCTTTACACAATAAAGTGTTCTACCCCACCAAAGGCATCCTGCAGAGCTTGGTCCTGCTGCCTCTGACATTGCACTTGAGCACATCAACCAGTAGAAACATACATGCAGAGTCATTTGTGTATCAGACACAGTAATCATCAGGGGCAAGTTCTTTTTAAAACTGGAGAGGGAGCTGGCCTCATGTACTCATCCCTCTAGACAGCACTGCTGCATGCATTCAGAAGGTCCCTCAAAGTGCTTTTAAGTAAATGTATTTTCCTGTGCACTGCTTGCCAGTCCTATATGTGGTGAACATCTTTCTACTTGTGCAAGAAAGTGCTGTGCATGTGTTTTTTCTTCCAGAGGTCATTTATGGGACAAAAAAAATCATTCTTCTAGATGACTAGCTTAGGATTTTAAAAACACAGCTTGTGCTAGATTTATCTTAAATATTGATGGCAAGATTTAGTCAAGGTTGTCTGAGGATAACAGTGGCTTATGCAACTAGTCAGCACACAGCTACATGCTGATAGATTCCTCTGTTTCACAGGGGGGGTTTGTAGCTGGTCCAAAGGCCAGCCCATTCTTTCCCCATTTATTTGTAATTTAATCTGGGTATTTAATGAATTATAAAAATGAACAGAAATTAGCTCATCATTCCATAAAGAAAATACATTTCTAATTAAAAACTATGTATATGGGTCACACTTTGCAGAAGGAAGCATAAGTCAAGCATCATTCTTCTTGATTTGTTCCAGGTCACTGTTTTTGTCTGCCTGGCTGCAAAACACTAATGGCTTGTCGTGATAAAAATTTGCCTTTGTACCCATCTGTTACTTTGCACTTTTAATGTCTATTTTACTTAATGTATCTTATTCTACCCCACTTGCAAGTGCAAGCATACCACACTTTATTAGAATAAAGTTTTATCCTTTTTGGTGCTGTAAATGAGAGAAGATGATGTAGAGAGTTTTCTTTGCAGCACTGGCAGTTTTAACATATGTTAGTATAATAAATTCATTCAAGACATTTTTCGAGTGCACATTCCTCTCAGAGTCAGTTTTCTAGACACTGCAGTTGGTGCCTCAAATCTAAGTTTCTTTTATTGGCATTAACAGAAAGCTTCTATAGCAGAAATGTTTTAAAAATACAAAGTCAGTAGGAAAGATTTTTTATGCTTCAAGGAAAATTGAAGATGGGTGCATGAAAAGGGAGCTGGAAGTGGGATCTAAGTAGATGCCTTCTAAAATAAGCATTGTTTGATAACCATTGAAAGACAAGAGCTTTTGGACTACTCTGGCATTCTGTTGTTGAAAAAGAAAATATTGAAGAGGAAAGAAAGATGTGATAATGAGCATTAAAAAGAAAATGTCTATAGAATACATCTCCAGAGCAGGTGATCTAATGCTGTTATTATCAACCTTTTTCCTATTTCTGACTCTTTTGTAGATCAGATATTTTCAAGCAGCTCCAGATACAAGTATCAGTAATCAATGTAGGGATTATGATCCTTAGTTTGGAAACATTTGGTCTGATGGAATCAGCACTGGGGCAGCATCTTGGGGCTTGGGGTGGATCATTGTGCTACCTCAAATAAGCAGAAAAACATTGGCTCAAAGAGCATCCAAATCAGATTTTAGACGGCTGTAGCAGGCAGGTAACAGCAAGACAATTCTGACAAATGTAAATGACAGTTACACTACTGGCCACCCACCTTTTGCCAAATGTTTCATGAATTTTGTGGGATTAGTATATTGAAGGCCATTTTCTCCTTGGTAGGTTCCATGCTTTTTTAAATCTGTGTGTTCTATGGACATTTCACCTATCAGGTGCCCAGAACCTCTGTAGGTCACAGCAGCACATCCAAGGTGCTGTTTGGAAAGCCTTGGAGCAGAGGAGGGGGAAGCAGAAGCTCCACAGACTGCTCACAGGAGCTGAGTTTGTGGCAGGCCTGTTGATGTGATCCCTGGGTGTCACAGCATTCCTCTTCCTTCACCTCAGCTTGGGCTGGACTTGAGTTTCCATTGTGTGCATCATACAGAGCCCCTACACCTGCCAGCTGGTGACACATCTCTTCTTCACAAAATGTTCTGCAGGCTTAACCATAAACATTCCATCTCTGTTTTATTCCTGGGAATGGCAATGCTCTCTCAACCCAACCCACTCTAGAAATAGTTTCTAATTAGCAAGCCTGGTGGGACTGAGGCTCCCAAGCCAATGAATTGCTTTGGAAAAATCACTCTGGCAAATGGAATTTGCAGGTAAACTCCCTGAACTTCTTCTGAAGCTTTTATTTTAGGGTGGGAATAAAAAAGTAACATTAACTTGGTCAGGCACGGAGAGAGAGCAGCTTCTGGGCTAATAGTGAAGGCCTTCACCCAGGATAAAGAAAATTAGACTGCTACGCTCTACTTCAAAGGACAGTTTCCCTAATTTACATTGCATACATTTGGGAGCAGAGGTTCATTCCTTTAAGGTGAATATCCTAACCAGAAAGCTGTAGACTTGAATATAAGTCTATGATATTTTTTTTATTATCTCTCTTAATGGATCTTTAATTAAACTTGTGCAATATGGGACAGTTCAAAGGCAAATACCTCCATCCACAGCTTTCCTTAAGTTGTCAGGTTTGGGCATTTCCCTGTGGTAGATGGGAGTAGTGCTTTCACTTTCTTTGGGAAGAAGACAGGTTTCCTTCATCATTTGTGAATAATGTAATTGGCTAACTTTTTCTAAGTAAAAGGGGACATGAGACTACTTTTACTGTATTCCAAAGCTTTGGTTGACTCAGTGGTAGCTTCTGAAAAAAAAAGGAGGGGCATTAGGCACCCAGCTGCAGAAGCAGGCTCAGGGCTGAGCAGTGGGAAGCTGAACCACTCAACCCAGGCTAAGGGACCTACATTTAGGGCACATATTTTTCCACCTGCACAGAGTGTGACCTTCTGGCAATCTGACTCTTAGCAGATTAACTTTCAGATGCAGGCTTAACCAATCCATCATTCTTGGAGCCTAGGGCTGTTGATTGAGAGCTGTGAATCCCATTAAGCTTCCACACACCTAAAGGTTAGGAATCACAAGGTTGTGATTCATCCTGCTCCTTCTGGAGTTATTATGGAAAGAAGCAGTGGCTGGAAGGAGGAAAAGCAATGGCTGGGAGTTGCTGTTGGGCTTGTTCCTTCAAACTTTCAGCAAATTGAATCTAAACAGAGGAAAGAGTCATTACCCAGAAAGGCAGATGCTGGGGAAAGCACTGAGACATGGATCATGAGGCAGATTTGACATATTCACCTAGTCTTCTTGGAAGTACTCCCACAGCCAGGGGACAGCTTTAGCTGAATGAAACACAGTGCCAATAGGATCTCTGTCCATCTGTCCTGATGAGGTAGGATCCCCTGGCAACAACAGATGTTGACCAATAAAGACCAATAAAATCAGATTAAATATAAATAAGAAGGAGTTTGATTATCTCATATCTCTGAAGAAGGTACTACAATAGAAGGATGAGAAATAATCTTAGTACTAGACACTGTTTATAAATGTCATTTTAAAAAGCCATCAGAGAAAATACATAAATATATTTGGGAGCAGAATAGAATTCACAGACTTTCTTCCAACCCATGGCAATGAACATGGGGAGGAGCACTTTCAATTTCACAGGAGAGTGAAGTGGAGTGGAGAGGATGCAAGTGAGGTTTGCATTTTCTTCTGCCAATTTTACATCCTTTTGAACTGCCTTTTAATTTAAAAAATTCCATGTGGTATAGAGCAGTCATTTGGCCCTATTAAGAGTAGGTGCTGTGCATTACTTGTTCTGAAAGCCAGCAGTTGTGTTACTTCAAGACCAATAAAGTGCTAGATTCCAGTCTCAAGAGCATAATGGATAGATTACAATAGAGCTTGAAAATCTGACCACCCTGCCTCTATACAAAGCTATAGTTATTGGGAATTTCAGGTCATGCAACTCTTATATACACTGCATATCTGAGAAGTGAAGCTGGCCTTGAACTGGAAAAGGATTAAATAAGTCAGTCTCATTCCTTGGTAAAACCTCAGGCTCCATGTGACACTACTCGACTGTCTGAGTCATACCTTCATATTTATAAACCATAGTTAGTGTTTTCACACATTTCAGGATGAAAATACACGTACTGTAAGACATTCCTTCAAGGAAATTTGCCATTTCAAAGTACATATTGTTGCTCTTCTGGTTATAATTTGAAATGAAAGGTTGCAACAAGTCACTGACAAGGCTTCTGATTGTTCTTAGTCGTGTGTTTTGGTTTGGGGGGTTTTCAGCAGAGGGTCTATTGCAAAAGGTTCCAAAAATTTTGGAATTGAAGTTTTTCCATCTCTTTTCAAAACTCTGCTGAGAAAGATATATTTTCAGCACTTAAAGAAATGAAACATAAAAGCTATTTTTCAAAGATGTTCCAATATCATGTAGAAATAAAAAATATCTTGTCAGTTTTACATTGCAAATTTAATTTCATACAATAAGTGCAATAATGTAAACCTGTGCTTTGGAAATGCTGTATTTCTTTTAATCAAATGGCTGTAAAATCAATTTGTATAAATTCTGAGATATACTGGGAAAAAAACTGTGACTTATGAATATGAAAGTATGACTCAGCCAGCCTATTAGTATCACAGGGAGCCTACAGTTTTATGAAGAAACTGAATTAATATTTGTTCAGCACTTTGAAAATGTAAAGAGCAGTGTAAGTGATTTCTAATTGTTGACTTTACTATTAAAAATTGGAATGAATGCCTGTGAAAAATTATTATATTTTGGAGTAATTCACAGGAGAGTCCACAGATAAACTAGAAACCTAGTGGAAGCCTCACATTTTGTAATCTGAATAGAGCAGTTGGTGGACTTGAACATTGCCCCATCATCTGCAGTTCCCTTGAACACTTACCTGAGTTTCAGGGTTACTTCAGGAACCCCTCACTGAGCTCCTTGAACATATCCCTGAACCTGGGAGTTGTGAGAGAGAAATAATTAAAGGCCAAAGACTTTGATATTTAGATGCTATCATACTTGATATTTAAGGGCTTGAGCCACACTTAGAGTTCATGAGCACTCTGTAATGCTGCTGGAGGACAGAAATCAGGTGAATATCCACACTCTACAGAAAAAAAATAAGAGTGTTCTTGCTCTTTATATCTCCCACTCAGTACTGAATTCTTTTCTGTCTTGTATTCCTGTTACTGTAGGATTAGTGGAGCATATCTGCTTCTCAAAAGACTAAAGTTTGATGATCTGGGAATGTCTTGAGTCACCTTGACTCTTCCTGCCCTCAGCCTCTGAGAAAAGGTGAGAAGAGAGCAGAGCCTGGATTGGCAACCTTTTGCAAGGTTACTGTGAACATTAAGATAGAAGAAAAAAAAAATTTTTTTAAATTAAAAAAAAAGAGATACTTGTGGTCATATTCAAATAGAAAGAATAATGACAACCTCTAGTCTGGTCAGCCTTATCTACTGCCTTAAGGTCCCTCTAAGGATTTAGACAAGGGAACTCAGCATATGGACTGTGGTTAGATGCAGGAATGAATGACACACCAAAATGCTAATTAACTTGTAGATAAAGTCTGTTACTGCAGCAGTTCTAAGTAGTGCATTATTCAAGACCAGATACACAGAAAATGAAAATAATGAGCTTCTGAGGGAGTTTTAGCACCCCTTGGGTTAAACAGAAGCTTAAATAAAGATTTTCAAGATTACACTTTTCTGTCTAGATACCTCAATTCTGCCTAAATTCCATATTTGGCATCAACATCCTACTTGGACTTGGCTCCAGATACTTCCCTGCATTGGGAGGTTATATATATGGTCCTTAAAAGACAGCAGCTGATGTGTTTGGATTTTACTAGCTAATCTTCAATGATTATCTGATCCCACTGTATTGATAGAAAACACATGCTTCAGGCAATACCATAAAATTCACAGCCAGTGAGTTTTACAGACACCAAACAAAACAACCAGATAAATCTCAAGTATTTAGTGTATAGAGTAAGTAGCTGACTTAATTTCTCAGCTGCCATAGATTGATTCATTATAAAGATATTATTGAAAATAATTTTGATTTATGAAGGTCATATAAATTCAGTGTTATGCTGAGAAAATGCTGTTAATTTATTACAGAGAGTAGATGTGGCCTAAACTCTTGCTTGCAGAATTATTTCTTTTCTTTAAAAATACAAAAACCATGTCAGTGTAGAAGACCTCTGCACTTTCAGCTATTCAGTAGAGAATGATTACCAAAATCTGAACCCACCTTGCTTAACTGACCTCAGGAATCTCTGCTGCTCTAGCTGTGCTTTTTTGGGGTTGGATGAGTGGTTGCCATGCCAGCATTTTTATACAAAGCTCTAAAGATACTCCCAAGCCATCAAAATTTTTCTGTGGCAGGTTAATAAATGCAAAACTTTCTTAAGTAGCCTATACTTTAAAAAAAAAAATAAAATGCCCAGCCAAGCACATACACTGATATCTCCAGTAGTTTGTTCCATTAATGTTTTCTGGGGAAAATCAATTCAACCAGGAGGCTGAGCAGAAGAGGTTTATCTGACTGCCTACTCTCACTATCTCAAGGGCCAAGTTCAAAACAGCACTTTGAGTGATGTGCTTAGGTTGAAAACTGCCTCCAGCTTTTGAGCACCCTACTCATCTCCTATCTGCATCTTAACAAATTTGAAAGTGGCTCCTGTGTGAATACAGGTAAATCTGTCTGTGCTCACATATTTTCTGCATCAGGGACTAAGGCTATTAACCAAAGTGCCAGGAACAGCAGGATTTACTTCCTGAACTGATCATGCATAAGAGCAAGAACTGGCTCTCCACTCACAGTGTCAAAGTGTTGAGAGCCAGAGTTTAACACCAGCTCTGAAACTCTTTGAGTAGTTGGGGGCTCCCAGGTATGGAGGGGAATGCATGTGGGGCACTACCACTTGCTGCTGGAATAGTGCTTTTAATTTCTGAGACTGTTAATTGCTGAATTGAGCCAGAAAGAGTACCTGTGCCAGGATGCTCTGTTTAACATATGCTATATAATTGTCCTATTTTATTTAATTTAAATGTAGATAATTTTATCAAAAATATATACAACACTAGCATTCTCTTTATCTTCCAAAACTTTCTTATGGTTCTAATAGTGCTTCTCAAATTAAGGAGCTATTTATCTTCCCTGCATATCCATTAGAGATTCAGTTCAGCTTGCCAGGAACCATGTTTTTTATAAACTAAACTAAATTAGCTGCTGAAATTCTTTGCACTCAGATTGTTGAATCACTGTCACTGATCTCAGGGCCCCTTCTAAGTTCTCATTGCCTCTGTTGAACTAACCAAAGATCCCAATGGCATGGTGTTCCCACCTGACCACATTCCTGCTTTTGCTAAAAAGCACACTAGGCCTTATTGGACAAATAATTGGCAATATTTGTTCACATCAATCTCCAACAAAGACTTTCACTCAATCCACTCAGATCACTCAAACCACTGTTTCCATTCAGTGGTTATTGGTTTAGAGTCCCACGCTCTGTCTGGGAGTTTATGACTCTCATTCCTAGAACAAAGTTCAAAGAACTCTGGATCACTCACTTGCAGGCAGGTGCTCATAACTTATCCAAACTACACTAACACAAAACATGTTTTATTTTGCATTTACTTGCAGAAAAGACAAATGATGGCTGTGCTTTAACCTTTTTTTGCACTCCAATATCAGTAACATTTAATTTGCCAGGAATACTGCCTTATATTATTATCCTTCTAACAAAGAGGTTAATGATTTTATCAAAAGCCAGCCAAGTCAGATAAATAATACTGTATAGCTAATTGTTCTCCTGCCATTTGCTTCAAGGAAAAGATTGTCTTATATTGCCCAGTAATACTACTTATACTATTGCAAAATATATAATTCTGAAATAATGCTGACCTGATATGAACACACTACTTTCCCTCTCTTTTATCAGGTCTGTAAGTTATAGATTCACAATGAACTGTTCACCCCTGCAAGTTACAATTTTAGAAAACTGAAACTGTCAGTAGAGAAATCAACACTTGTTTGTTAACCAACTTTGTATCATTAAAATTTATCTAAACAGAACTTAGAAAAAATTGTTATACCCATGCACAGAATACATCACAGTTTCAGTTACACCTCCCTTCAGGGAATCATCAACACTGTTTGCACACATTGGTAGCTTGTTCTAACTCATGGAAACTTTAAGGTCTGAGATACAGCAGTTGTAGGCTGCTCCTGGTGACCATTTCACCCCAAATAAAGAGAGGAGTGGCTTGGCCACATGCTTAGTCAGAATGTCCTTAGTCACAACCCCAAAACTGTCTCTCCTTGCCTGTACCTTAACTTTATAAGAATTATCATCCACAGATTAGTTAGGGCTGACTTCTCTGTACTTGCCAAGGTTTCTCTTCCAGCAGAGTCTCCCTAACCTGTGCAATGTCACCTTATTTTTACTTGCTGTATTGCTTGTCTTATCATCAGTTTCCAGTGCCCCAAGAGCAGAGCCAAAGAGCTTCAAAACTGGTAAAGTCAGCACCATTTATTTTGGAAAAAGGACAGTAGTTTATATTTAATCATGGTTTATTATCTGTCTACTCAAGGTTCTGTATTGCTCCTGCCACGGCAGCATCTGAGTGTTTTACACATAAAAAGGTTTGGCAAGGGTTTAATTCCCTGGGGAACAAATAGAGCCTCTGGCTCTGCTCCCTGCTATTACATTCAATAGCTAGGATTTCCAAGGGACCTGTGGGTTTAGGTGCTTTACTCTCACAGAAATTGAATGTAAATTTTTCACTTCAGTTCTTTAGGCTGTTTTGAAAGACCCTTCCCATACTTTTTCTAGGAAAGAAGGAAACTGAAAAGCAGTCAGTGTGCAGCACAGGAAATATTAGTGAGCAGAGGATTTTCCTATGTGCTTCCATCAGCTTTTGCCCTTAGTTTTTATTTGCCTCTGTGGTTCTTTCTGACACCTGTGGAGAGCATATCATATGAGAAATGAAATTTGTTCCTCCTTCACAAATAGCAAAGTAATGCTCATTCCTAAGTCTTTGCTCAAGGAAGGCTCTGCTTACACTGAGGGAGGAGGCCAGTGCTCTCCACACCCATCCTTTGGATGACTCCAGACTGAAGAATCAGAAAAAAAAGGTACAAAGAGTGCCAAATAAGCAAATTTACATGTTGCCAGTAGAAACTTTTGGGCACACTTAAGCAAATCATTTAATAGCATAAACCAGCATTGCACAACGTATCAGGAGAGTAACAAAGCATATTCCATTGAAGCTGCAGAGGGATATGTAGATAAGACTAATGTAATTAACAGAGCAGTCATTTAGTCAGGATGGTAATAATCCTAATCTTAAAAAAAAAAAAAAAAAAAAAAAAAAAAACCAGCCCCACCCCCAAGAAAAACAAAACAACCTCACATCTTCAACAGATATTGATGAAAAGAAGTGGTTAAAACCTCAAGTTTTATGTCTCATTTGAAAGATCAACACAGTTGTTCTGGGCTAGACAGTGTAAAACTTTCCATAAAATTAAATGACAAACAAATCATTATTTGATTTTATATCCACTAGGAGCAATAAACAGTGAGGCCTAACAGCTTCTGCAGCATCTGAGTAATTCTAAAAATTTCAAGACCGCAGCATGTAAGTGGTAAAACATCTGTTTGGTGTGGAGGGTTGTATATATTCTTTGTAGTTGTTTTTGTCATCTCTTGTTAATAAATAGTTTCTTCTGTAAAGAAATGGCTAAATGGAGAATTTACTTTTTCAATACCTTCTCTGACTCTTAAAAGTGGAACAATCATGTCCTCTTTTCACTCCACATATCAATATTTTTAAATTGTTTGAAAAGCTTTTGACATTAAAATATTATGGTTGATTATATGGACGATAAATACCACATGCCATGACTTGACAAATCTAGGACTTTTCTTATAATGTTCCCAAAGAGCTAATATTATTATCTACATAGGCAGACTCTGAAATTGTATACAAATTTAAGAAGTCTGTATTTTTTCTAGGGCTGGAGAACAGGTTCAGGTTCTTGGTTGAACATACTACACAAACACTGACATTACTTTCTAAAAAATAGTTTTGAAACTGGAAGGTTATCACAGATGCCCAAGGTCCTTCTACATGTCTGGTTTAAAGTTTTTCTGTAAAGAGGTGGGTTAGGTTGGCCAGATTTCAGGGTTTTTTTCATTGAACAATTACATTGGCAAACACCAAACTATACTTCATGTACTACTAAAGAGGTAGAATTTATATTAAAAATTGCTTAATTTTTCAGAAAGTAGACTCAGCATTTTAGTGAATCAGCAACTTAATTTTTCTCATTCAAGCCTCATTCTACATTCACAGCATATAAAAAAAATGAAAAGGTGAAAAATCTTTGCCTTTTTACCTCAAAAGTAATTTTTCATCTAAAAAAGGTACAATAACCCACTCTCTTCCAAGAATTTGAAGTTTCCTACCAGGCCCCCTTGGAAAAAAAAATTGCAAAATTTTACACCCTGCAGAAGGGAGGAGGATGCAGAAAGGCTTGCCATAGTTACCACATCCATTCCTCTTTCAAAATGCTGCAGGATTAGCAGCACGGCTTGCATGGCTGTAAAGTACAATACTGCACAATGCAGCAGACTCCTTCCTTCTGCAGCAGGCACTAGTGGCATATGTTATGTCACTTGAGACAGATGAATTAAACTTATGTTGCTATTTGGAAGTTGTTCACATCTATCTGAATTGTTTACAGAGGGAAAAAAAACAACTTCTTGCAATAAATTTGTGGAGCAATATACTGCTGTGTAGGACAGAGGGGATCTGTCTTAGTTTCTCCTCTAGAAACTGGAAATACATTGTGCAGCTTCTTACAAAACTCAGGCTCTGCTGTTTCAGGATACAAGTTGTTTTTCACATATTACTCTTTGTTATTTATTAATTGTAGTTTCTCACCAAGGGCATTACTTAACAGTGTGGGAGCACGTTTTCAATATGAGATTGACCTGTGACTTACCAGGGTGAAAAGCTAATGAAGTCAGCAGGAGTAACCAGAATGAGGGGGGGGACTGCTAAAACTCTCATGCTTTTAAAATCCTCTCAGGGTAAAATTAATTCACTGTCTCTTCTCACCTCTGCAAGCCACATGGATGGCAAAGAAATGGTGGGTAGGAAAAGCAATATATTTCCTGATGTTCTGAATTGGTTTATATACAGGTCATGCAAGTTTATGTAATCTGGGCAGACTGCAAGCATCATATTTCAGCAGGAAATCTGAAGTATCAGAGCCTGTTCTTGATACTACAGCACTCAAATTCTTTTCAAAATTTTTCTTGGGGAAAAAATTGTTGAAGTCCCAAAGAAGGAAATCTAGCATGTAAAAGGATGAGTGGATTTTTTAGATTGCTTTCAGTGAGAAAGGATATTAGGATGGGAATATTGTGAAGTAATTTCATTATCTTTTGGGAGCCTGCTATCACTGGTATTCAGATTATAGTCAGATCTCATGCTACAGATGCTTCAGATGAGCAAAAGAAACAACTCTTATGACTCTGGGAAAGGAAAAGAACTAGCTGGTAGAGAGTGAATGAGTGCACCATCAGTGGGACAAGCCTTCTGTAACCTGAATATATAATATATTCATCATGCCACTCTCTCCTAAAGAGATCTCTATACAGCTGCAAGCAGAATATCAGGTTTGGTTGTTTTTTTTTTTCCTGGATGCTAATTTCTCATCTTGGTCTCCTCCTCCTGCACCTTCCTAAAAGTATTTCAGAACATCCATATTCAGATAGTTACTTCTGAGTGACTGGAAACAAAGAAGTCAGGGACTTCAAGATACCAGTTTGCTTTCTTCTTGAGATTTGCAGAGGTTTAGTGTAGGATATAAAGAAAATAATGGAATACCCAGCAACAAAACATGATAGTGGTCAGTTATCTTTTAAAAGGTAGTTAAAAGTGCTAATCCTGTTTTCAGCACTTTGTGTAATCACCATGAACCAAATGGCCATTAGAGCACCTTTCTAACAGAAACTAATATGGGAAAGAGCCATGCAAACCCACTTCTTCCCAGCCACTGTGAATACTGAAAAGCAAGAAGAAAAAATGGCTTAAATCCTATTAGGACAACGATCCCTGTGCATTCCAGTCCAAGATTAATTCTTTCCCACAAGGGCATATCGTCCATGGCTTCAGCCACCTTTTCAAAGAAAGAAGACATTTTGAAGAAAAAGGAGATAAATCCCAAATCCTCAAAGCCATTAAACATATGTTTAAGTACATGTGCAATATTCAGCAAAGCAGAAGTAAAAATTATAAAATTCTTTTTTAATCATTTGTTGATTAAGCTGAATGCAGCATGCAGACACGTGAGGAAGAAAAGCAGGTTGAAGGGTTAGCTATTTAAAAGGCCAAGTTAAACAAGATGTAATTATGGCTTCACTTAATCTTTTCATTCTACTTCAAAGCTTCCATGTGTGGGAAGGAATTTGACAGGTTAGATTCAGCTTTGGTGTCTTGTTTAGCTTGACTTTTTTTCAATGACCAACACTTTTCTAATATGCCTATTTCCTTGAAATACCACAGGACAAATTCAACTTACCACCTCCAGAGAAACCACATTGATACCAGTTAGCCCAACCTCTTTATAAGGCTGAGCCATTATATTGCTAATTTGGATTTTATTACTGGCATAAAATCTTTAAAATTACAGACAGAAACAAGCTTTAAGGCATTGTGAGAAAAGATAAAGGGCCAGGACCATATAGTCTGAATCCTTTATCTTAATATCTAATAATAAACCCACAGGTAATAACATGGCCTCTGAGGCCTTCTAGCTAGGTGCTTAATTAAAAAGCAAGATCAAAGGTCATTGCTTCATTTAGAATACAAATCTCTGCCTTTGATACTAAAAGGGAGGGGGCAGTGTGCACCAGCCTGAAATGGAAAGCTTTGGTTCCTCAGTCCCATGCCAGCCCTAGCCAAGGTCACTGAGGCTGGAATGCACCAGGCACACCCACCCCTCCCAAGCCTTCCCAAGGACAGCACCTTGGGCTTGGGCTGCCTGAGCTGGTCCCAGCAGCCTCACCCTGTGGGCAGGGCTGCAAGGTCCAGCCAGTGTGACCAGCACCAGGCTGGTGCCCAGGAAAAGTGTCACCCCAGCACAGGAGGTGTAGGGGCACAGCTCACATAGGAAATACTCTGTTCCCTAGCGTCCTCCTAATATAATATAAAAAAAAAAAGAAAGCTGGTCATGACAACATTAAAAAAATTTGAGTTTAGTGACAGATGTAGCATAGGTAACATTTTAAGTTCAGAGGTGTGCAGGATTTCATCAGGCACAAGTGAAAATTAATACTAGGCTGGTTGTGATGATAAAAAGCAAATCTCTGTGTAGCCTTAAATCTGCTCCCCATGTGACTTGGAGTTGTGAGAACACCCGAAACATGCTTGAAAACTTGAATTTAACAGAAGTTAGTACTCTCATTTAACTCAGCCAGACTATAATTTAATGAATCCACAACCTTAATATATTAAAAAATCAAGAAAAAAAGAACCTATCCATCTTTTTTTGCCTGGGTAGTCTCTCCTGAACCTTCTACTTCAACAGCAGCTCCCTGCTGATGTTGTTCTCCCAGTGAAAAACAAGTCATGACACAAAGATTAGTGACTGAAAGTATCTATAAAATCCTAAAATAAGTTGATCAGTTATAGCATTAATTACCTCAGCCACAATGTACAACAAAATTTAAATAAGTGTAGACTAACTTTGTTATTATGCAAAATCCTGATAATGTGGACCAGTGGTTGCAAAAGTAGATTTTGATCCCTGGGATTAATTTCCTATTATTGGTGTTAAATTAAGTATCCTCAAAACAAATTGTTTGCTTTCAGAGATTCTGGAGGAATAAGGCTTTGGTTTGGGCTCAGCCTCACCCCATTCCTGAATATGGCACTTAGGGACACAGCTAGAGGTGACTTGGCAGTGCTGATTTACAGCTGGACTCAATGGTCTTAGAGAGTTTTCCAACCTAAATGATTCTATCATTCATTGTGAAATAACACCTCTTTCTGCCACATTAAAATCTGAGGAAAAACTGTCAAGGGGTATAATTTTACCCTGTTTTGCAGTTCTTCTTCCCTCACCTAATGGGATTAACATCCAGCTCTCATTGCACTAACAGCCCAAGCCTAATGGTTCATGAAAGTCTGACACAAAACCTCTACTAATTTGATTGATTTCTAAACACAATGGATGAAATTTTCTCTCTTTCCTAACATCAACATCATTTAATCGTCAATTTTTTGAAAGTATCATTTTGTATTCACTGACAAACCATGCCATTCTCTTGATATTAACATGTACAGTATCTCTTCTAATACATCCTAAGGATAGCTGGTCACAGTCAAAGTTAGAAGCAGCTATGTTAGTGGTCTTTGTTTTTTACATTTTTGGCAAATATTTTCATTTTATGTTTGTCTTGATCCACTCTCCCATCATTAAAATGAATATATAGTGGCTCATATTCTATGGTATCAAAAAAGTCATCTGAATAGTTAACTGATGATGTCTTTATTTGCCTTCAACACCACTTTTTGTGGTTTGCACAATTCTGGGCATGGATGTTTTATTTTAAATAATAATTGAATTCACTGAGTAAAATTTGTGATTAATGTAGGTGTAAATTATTCCAGGAGCACTAGACACTGGTGAATAATCGAAAAATATATTTTCTGAATAATTTATTTGAAAGATAAGAATTGTAAAATAAATTATTCAACCAATATAATTCAACTAGTCTTTTGCAATTTTTAGGGTAGCATGCACTCCCTCTACTGGATGACTTGGTGCTTCCAAAGGAAGCTAAAAAACTGTAGAGTCATGATTTCAGAATTATTTTCCCAAATATCCTTGGCTACAGGACAGAAGATCTTTCAATATTTATACATAAATTCAGAAGGGCATATCTTATTGGGCAGCCATCTTCTTAAAAGGCCAAAGATTTAGACA
The DNA here is from genome assembly GCF_029582105.1 of Oenanthe melanoleuca. Taxonomy (NCBI): domain Eukaryota; kingdom Metazoa; phylum Chordata; class Aves; order Passeriformes; family Muscicapidae; genus Oenanthe; species Oenanthe melanoleuca. The sequence goes on from NC_079337.1 coordinate 55,870,714, forward strand.
TAATTACTTGGCATTTTAAAGGCTGATTTAAAAAAAAAAAAAAATCATCCTTAAGTATTATGTGACACCCTGTGATGAACCATGGCTTGGCCAGGGTAGACCAAGGCATAAGACACCTGAGAAGTTTTTATTAAAAGAAGTTTATATTAAAAGATGACTGGTGGCATCATTGACCATGGGAATCCCAGGATGTGTGCAGCATCTTGAATTTTGCAATCCTAGTGCTGGTCAAAGTCCTCAACAAATACTTCACTGCATGAGCATAGTCTATTAAATATTAATGGCAGGAAATAGTGAGTAGATGCTGTTGGGATCAGGTAAAGGTTGGCACTGACAGCTCAGTCTGCTCATTAGTGACCCCTAAGCACAAAACAAATCTCCCTGTCCCCACCCCAGTCCTGGCTGTGGCAGTGGCTTTGGTGTGGGTCATACATGAAGACAAACACATCTCATTTCTTCTCCCAGTTCGACTGGAGACATCAAGCATGGGGCTGCCTGGCAGGATTATATAATTTGAACTATATTATCCTCTTTCCAGTTACTTAGTCTCTCATTTCCCTGACCCAGTCTCCTCACAAATAAGCAACTCATCCACATTTACTTTTTCTGCACCAGTCCCATTTTTGTTGTATCAATACACAAATTTGAGGACTTTTTGATGGGTTTCCCAGTCATTTCAGCTTTGCATGGTATTCCTGATGTGCACAGCTGTCCTTGCAAGGTACAACCCTCAAAAGGCTGCCAACAATCCCCTCTAAATTCCCATGAAGTTCAGCCTGCTGTCACATAACTCGTGCTAACTCTAGCCTTTGGCAGTCTCTTACTTTGTTCTGTTTCCTAAGCTGGGCCCAGCAGTCATTCATAGCAATGATAATAAAAGGCAATGATCTGGTCCTTCTACCTCAGCATAAGATGCTCATCTTTTCTTGACTTGCCCTTCAGATCTTTTGATTTCAGACCATGAATGGTCCCAGCTCTTTCCAAAAGAGTTCATCAGACTCCACTGAAATCTCTCTCAAAAGTTCTCTAGACACTTGTGCAGAGAAGCATTTTAAAGTTTGTGATGAGCCTGTTCCAGCACATACTGAAGGACAGTCTTTCAATATTCTTTTTCTCTGAACTTCAATCATGTCTCTTGAGAGTAATTTATTCTGGCAAAACCAATCTAATTTTTAACTTACATTGAAATCAGTGTAACTTCAATGAAGTAACAGAATACAGATACAATAAATGAAAGAAAAAATCAAACCTGTTTTTTGTGACAGCAAAGAAAAAAGTCCCTAATTGCTGACATTAGGATTGGTGCTTTAAGTGATGGACATCAAACAGCCAAATATATTCAAAACCCTTTCACTTTCATGCTATGTTCTTAACCCCAAATACCAATAAAATAGCATCAGGCTGCCAATCACACTGCTATCAATGGTCTTTAGATTGCAGCTTTTATGGTGAGAGAATGGATAGCATCCCTTTGGAGAAATAAAGAGAACAGGAAATATATTCATGGCTTCATAAGCAGAAATTTAGAGTGGAAATCTTGAATTAATTTACTTAGTTCAGATGTAAGATTGTATAAATGTTTGTCATTATTTCTTGTGTAAAAATGAAGAAAGATTCATATAAAGAGAATTTGTTAGAATACTCATCACATTTCCATTATCTAGGAAAAATGTGACTTGGGATCCATTAAATACAAAAGAGAGAACAGCTAACTCATTTCCTGATAGTTAGATCAAGATTAGTTAGAGTAATATAACTATACAATACATAGGAAAGTGTTATAGATTTATTTATAATCTCTCTAAATCTCTTTTTTAGCAAAAAAAAAAAAAAAAAAAAAAAAGAATGCAACTTAAGAGTAAGGGGAATAGGTTTTTACTGTTGAAAGAATCCTTTTTTTTTTGTAACTAATGTAAGTATTCTCATAGATATTAAGATCCTGGAATTCAGGCATCATTAAAATGGACAGGTTTTTTTTCTTTAATGACATCATTCTTGTTCTTGGCTTGATAAATGTATCAGACTCTTCTCAGTGGTGCCCAGTGGCAAAACAAGGGGAAAGTGAGACAAATCTGAATATGAGGGAGAGCTCCTTTTCTTTAAGGATGACTGAAAACTGAAGCAAGTTGCCCAGAGAGGCTGTGGGATCTCCTTCTCTGGAGATATTGAAAACCAACCTGGAAATGATCCTGTACCTCCTCTGGGGGAACGTGCTTTAGCAGGGGGTTGGACCAGATGATCTCCAGAGGCCCCTTCCAACCCCAACCATTCTGTGATTCTGCAATTAATATCACCAAATTTCCTACCCATTATTTCCTTCAGCCCAGTAGCTAAGTGAATCTTGAGTGTGCAAGTATCTTTAGATACACAGTCAGTCTTATTACCTCTTAAAAAAATTCATCTCTAAGAGCATGAGCACATCTAAAACTGGAAATGATAACTGATTTTTCTATTTAATTTGATTTCTGTGAGAAGAAAGGAGGCCCATATTGTGATCAGGAGCTTTGCTGTCTTCAGATCCAGTATAAAACCAGATGCAGACACCTCTAAAAATTGCTAAAGAGTACACATATGGCACTTGAGGTTATCTCCAGTGGGCCTGGGAGGTGTCAGGGAGACAGTGCATGTGCATTTTGCTCTGTGCATGAGAGAGAAACCTGATGCATTTGAGATCTATTGCAGTTGTGATGCACAAGCAGGTCACCTGCCAGGCACGTGCCCACTGAGCCCATCACACCTGAGACAGTGGAACTGGCAGGTTGAGTTACCCCACCAGCAGGTGACAGGTGACAGGGCAAGAGCAAAGCCATGCCAGCTAGGTAGGAAGTGGCCAGGTGGTGGGCTGGCAGGCTTGACACTTACAGTCATCTGACAGACAGGAAAATGCACCACAGACAGAGCAAAGCCACCACATGGAGCATTTCCAAGCAGGCATGGGAAATAATTCATGTGCTCTAAAATACAAGATCCTTCTTCAGCTCAAAAAAAAAGAAGAACATGTTGGGAAAATATTTTATAGAAAAAGTAAATATATGAGAATACACGTACAATTTCTAATATAAATAATATTTCATTTTGTCCAGGACAGCAGCGAAATTTTGGAGGAATTTAGACCCATCTTTTTCTCACTGAAATATCCAAATTTCAGGAAAAAAAAATCTAAAATATTTAAAGGAATGAGATTTCCAAACCTGGTCTAAAACTGACTATTCCTATTAGAAACCCATCTTGTTACAGGTTTGAAAGGCAGTATATTTTATTTGTAATGAACAGAGAAGCATTCACAGAACAAACTTTTTTTTCAGGACTGAAACAGAAGCCTACACCACCCTTAGGTTATCAGGCAGAACACTTTTTTTAGTGCTCTTTGTCTGAAAGCATCAGCTGTTACTCTGGTTGCTAAACACTGCAGTAAAATGTTATTGTTTGCACGTGGATTGTCAAATCCTAGTCATACAGATTGAAATGTTATATGTCCCATGACTGCTTCAGACTGAAGTTTTGTGGAGCATTCTGTCTCTAACCATGCACAGTCTTTCTCTGAATGAGGTTAGGTTTTGTCTGTGTTAGAGATGCTGGTGACCTCGTCTTTCATAAGCTCTTGTCCTTAAAGACACTTGAAATTGGGTAGGAAGGTGAGAAACTGAAGATTCACAGCTGCAGTGATGTTAAAAGAAGAAGAACTCCATGTAAAAGACCATGTCATATTACATACTTGGAAAAAAACACTCTAAAATGATCCTCTTTTTTGCTTTATTTGCTCCACACCTTTGACAACTGCAAAATGCAGCTGACAGTACTTATCTTTCAAAAGCATTGTGAAAATAAAGGAATGTTTGTGGAAAGTCAAAAGTCTTTACTAATAAGCTCCACTTAAAAAAAACCATAAGAAATTAATGATTCTGTTCATAGGAGACGGTTTGAAAAATGCATGGTAAACAAAGTAGAAGCCACTACAAAGAGCAGAGATGAAAAAGTTTTCTATTATTGCTGTCTGGAGGAGCCTCATCCTCTCTGTTTACTGAGTCACAGGTTTGGGTGAGTAGGCACAGTAGATGGAAACACTGGTATGTAATAAAAACATGAGTAAGATGTATCATTGCATTACTTAATATATGAGACAGGCAAACAAATGTAATACAGCTTGCAGAAACTCTGAGAAAAAAATACCTGGTTCCTCTGACAGCAGATGGAATTCCTAGGTATAAAAATGTCAACTGATATTACACATGGATACTACTTTCAGCTTCTTATCCAGTCTTCATCAGCCTTTTAATGTAAATAGGGATCTTTCTGTGAATATGAACTTTTTTTTCACGTCTGTTCTCTTTAATAGATCTGTTCAACTCAGCTCCAGGAACACAAGCATCATTGAAATTTAGAAAATGTTTGCATCCTATTTTAATCTTGATATGTCAGAGATCTCAGTCTTTTCAAAAAACTGCACTTTTTGAAGCCTACTAGTGAGATAATTGGGGTCTCACTGCATTCTTGAGCAATTCCTCATGTTTTATTAGCTTGTACAAAAAGACTGTCCAACATTATGAAATATATGCAAACTAAGTGTAGCAGTGGAACCACATTAGTTCAGATGCACACACTTTGTGTGGGTAGTTTGTCATGTGGAATAACAATAATTGCTAAGAATTAGGGCTTTTATCTGCTCTTGCTTTAGTATCCCAAATCTGAAGGTTTAAGCATCACGCCAGTTTCTCATCAGCTGCCTTACAAGAATTGTTCCCTAAGGACCCAGGTCTGTTGCAGTAGAACCTCCTGGTGCCTGGCTTGCTAACCATGATGACAGCTGCACACCCACGAAGCTGCAGAGCTGCACAGCATTTTTAGCCAGGAATTCCTCCATTACCTTATTTCTACATCACTCCCGGAGGACTGGGACCAACACAAACTATGATAAGGAGGGTATTTTTGCAGTGATGGGGTTGCCCTCCCCACCTAGGGATGAGCACTCATGGAGGGCACGGGAAGGTCAGATTTTTCAGAGCAACAGAGCACTGTGTAACAAAACATTCATTTCTTTTGCAGGCACTTACTAATGAAGACCTGAGGCTCTCTGGAAATCCTCATCTCTGGCAACTGCAATCAACTGTCAGCACCACACAGCAGAGTGTGACATGAAGTTCATGGGGACTCAGTTGCTCTTGCTTATATCAAGGACCATAACTATTATTTTGGGTCAGAGCAGCTGTATGAAGCACAGTCTACGAATGCCATGTTCATCTGCAGAGGGAGCCATCTCAGGCAAACCTACTCTAATTGATTTGCACTTTACTGCTCTCTTTGGCTATTGTGTCCATCAGGACAGCTTATAAGCATCTGGGTGTCCAATGACTCCTTAGAAACAAATCATCCTTTTCTTTAAATTTTATATGGCCAGGCATACTTGACTGTGATAGTGTATGAACCAGGAAAGTCTGTCTGCAAGTAGAAAATTAAATTATGCATAAATATAAGAAAAATGTGCAATGTTGATATGATAAGAATGATTTCTGGTGAGATCTGGAGCTTTTTCACTGTAACCTTTCTGATGCTCCTTTGACATTGCACAGTGGGTATTTTCAAGTTATTCATGGCACCACTTACTAAATAAACATCTGAGGTATTTTTTAGATCTAGGATAAACTATATCAATTTCTCTTTCTTCTCCTCTGAGGTTGCTTATATTGAGAGGCCCTGTGACTCAGTTAATCTTTGCAAAGGACCCATTAGAGTGGTAATAAAATGGGAAATGAGTGCACGGCAAACAGCGCTTCTATTCAGAAAGTCTAGAGGTGCAAAACAATTTCAGAGAGCTGTAGCCATTAGCAAAAAGAGCAGATTATCTGTGACAGCCAGCCAGATAGATGCACAATATATTTGAGAGGGCTTTCAAAAAGAGCAACCAGTTCATTGTTGTAGAAAACACACAATAGGTTTTAAAAGAATGGTGATCAGGATGAACACTCTGGGAGTGTAACCACCAACATCAACCTCTCAGGCTACAGAAAATCCATGGAAACAGCCCAGAGTGTCTCTGGTGGGTGTGGTCCTAACTGTGCTATAAAGCAGCTCTTCCTTGTCCCTTCTCACACCAGTCAAGGTAAAAAGGAGACAGAAAGGGACAGGTAAGGGTTTGAAGAGCAATAGCTTGAGCAGTCTTTGGGGATCACTGGTATCTTTAGATGTTTTAAGTCTCCATGGATGCCATCAGACTAATAAACAGGAGAAAAATCTATCAGGGGTTCCCAGAAATGCACACACCTTTTCTCATCCCTCAGGTTCCTGAGCCAGAAGTGTCCTGAGGCTGGGAGATCACCATAAGGAAGCATCACCAACATACCCATCCTGTGCTTGTGTTTCCCCCTAGACATCCACTACACCACACAGTGGAGCCCAGACACTGGAAAAGGGGGTCAGTGGGTCCCAGTCTTACTGGAGAGGAGCTGCCAAACACTCCAGCAGATGTCAAGGCTTCTCTGAGCCATGGCAGTGCCAGGGTGAGCAGCAAGGCAGCCACAAGGAGCACATAACCCTGCAACCTGTAGGAATGTCCATTTCATGCTTTTTGAATCCCCAGTGACCCTGGAGCTGCAGCCTTTGTGGCTCTCTGAACCCAAACCCTGATCCTAGTAACAGCTGGGGCTGAGGCTGAGGTGCCCAGCCCCATTGCTGGCCCACATTAGAATGGTGTGGAGACACCAAAGCTGGTGCAGTGCCATGCCTTTCCCAGGCCAGTGCTCCTGCAGATGTGGCCTCAGTGGCTCTCAGAATCCAGCCCTAACCAAAATGACAGCAGAGAGCTGAAGATGAGCTATCCACACCATTGGTGGTTCAGACTGGAACAGAATGGGTGCCAGTTGTATAAGGCTTAATTTGTGAACTCCTAAGTTGCAGGGTAAGATTTATGCAGGGCCAGGACTGGAAGACAGGCATGCTTTAGCAGACAAGAGATATTTCCAGGCAGCTGAGGAACTCATAAGAAGTCTCAAATTTTGGCTAACCTTTTGCTGGAAACTGTTTCATCCCCTACAGAGCAGAGAAAGTGAAAAGCACAGCAGTAAGGAAAAGCAATCCTTGCTTCTCTCTAGGACTTGTATTTCTGAGGAAGTCAGAAGAGAAAATATCTCAAATTCATAGTAAATCTCCCTTCCAGGTGATTCACAGCAATGTGCTAAATCTGATTGAATATAAATGTAGTTACAGCACACTGTTTCTCTAGGTTCCTTCAACAAGTCATGGGAGACAAACACGTTCAGGGTGTGATTCATCTCATCCTAAGGAAGATATCTAACTAGGCCAGCTAAATCACAACTCAAAAATGCCAGTTTCTTTTATTCAGATATAAAATTAGGTCATGATGGTGTGTTAAGATACAAGCACCTGGAGTTCAAACAGGTAAACTGAGATGTTATAACTCCCAGCCATCATCCCACAGCTTAGGGAAAGGCAGTTGTAGTGTTCCATCTCAAGGCAGTTGTAGTGCCTACAGTTTGCTCCATTTTTTGGCAGCTCTGGTCTTGCTGCAGTCCTGGGACACAAAGCTCTAAGGAGCTGGTACCTTTTCTTCAGAATCCCCCCCGAGACAAAAGTCTGTTTTCCACCTTTCTCATGATGAAAATTAGTGATGGGGCTTCATGCTGCAGCCCTATGCAGAGCACATTGCTCTTATATAGCTACAAACCCTTTTTAATTAGTCTCACCATAATGGCTCCTTTAGTCACAGAAATACAGCAGGGAACAGAAGAAAATCCACATATAAAACTGTTTCTGAATGCACCGCATCAGTCCTAAACCCCATTTGTTTTCTTTTCTCTTTTAATTAGGTTTTCTGCAGGCTCCAGCCATTAACTCTGTTTTAAAACAAACTGTCCAAGGCTTTTCTTTGATAAGGGTTTAATTTTAGCTTTTTCACCAACCTCCAAAACACAATTAACTCTCATGCCTGGTATCTCTCATCAGATTTTCCTGCATCTCCTCCCTTGGCAGTCCTCCAAATCAGGTTCATTTAACACCCACAAAGTTCCCACAATTGAATCCCGTCTCTACAGATCTCACTTTCCCTGCACATCAGCTCACTGTGGAGAGCAGTGGCTTCCTGTATCGTTTACATCAAAGCCATCTGATGCTGTCAGCAGCAGTGCTTGTATGACACTGTTTAATCCAACCCTCACTGCTCAAGTGCCCAGCCAGGACATGGAAGGAGACTGCTGCCACTTGCTCTAAATGAGCAGCACACATACACTGCCAGTGCTGCCACCCTGAAAACAGCAGCATGGGTTTGGGCTTGGAGTTAATTACGTTCCCTTTTCCTCCTGCACGGGCAAGAGATGATCAGTTCATTCAGATTGTTCACTGAGTGTCGACACAGCCCCATTACAAGCTGGTTTTTCCTGCTGCCTTCAGCCATCTGTGCAAAGGGACACAGCACAGCCCTTCCTCCTGAAGGCACCCATCACCAGAGCAGCACTGCAGAGCTTTGGAGGAAAGCCGTGGGTCTGATGGGGACAGGAATACTCAGCATCATTCCCTGCATTCCTGGAGAAGCTTTCATCTGAAGGTTTCAAAGAATATACCTTTTCCCAGCATTTCATATAAGGCACAAACCTTACAATGCCCTTGGCAGGCTGGGCAGCTGCACTTGTAGAGGAGGCTAACAACAGCACCATGTAAACCAGAGGCACCTTCCTCTGAAGGCACTGGGTTCTCAGTTTTTGGAGAGCCAGGATACTTTCTTGGCAATTAGGACCAAAAATCTGGACCACTAAATAGCACAGCACAGTACTGAGCTTTGACACAGTGGAACCAAAATGCCTTTGCTCAAGAAGGCAAAACAATCACACATAATGCACCATGGCAGAAAATTGTGTACAAACCCTCTGCAGCAGTGAACTGAGGGCCTGTTCATGATTTTTGATTACCTACATCTCCAATTTAGGGAACTCATCCCTCTAGAGTCCTGGAAGAGCAGTGAAGTATGCCTCAGTCTTGTTTTTGTGGGGTGAGATGTCTTTCTCTTGATAAGGAAGAGCACAATGTAATATTTCTTCTCAGGTTTTCTGGGACTCTGAAAGCTCAATTTAATGTTATAAGACTACTTTTCTCTCAAGATTTACATAATATTTGGAACAAAAAATAAATAGAGAAAGATTAAAAAAATAACACTGAAAAAATTCGGACTACAGCAAAGGAAATTAATGTTGATCCTAAATGCTACAAAGATCTGCATGACTGAATTTATAAACATTCTGTCTATTATAAATGTAATTGGAAATCTGTCAACACCATTAGATGCCTGGGCATTTTTATAAATCTGCCCCTGAAGGAGCTGTGGCATAAAGTAAATGCTGAAACAATGGGTTTATTTCCAAGAATGCTTTCAGCAATGGATTAGGGAAACTTAAAATTATTTTTTTATTCTCCTTAGCTTTGTGGAGAGTTGGTAGGACAACACATTAATCAATGCATACAGAACTATATTCCTTGTGTATGAGTCAGTAGTTCAGGGCTCTGGCAGGCTGTAAAGCAATCTGCTACAGGGCTGCTGTGTGAGTGTAAATAAGTATCTTCTTTTTATATTCCTTTTTCTCACCTTTTTGTGAATTTAGGTTCTAAGGGTGCTGTGCTGGAACTCTTGGCCATAGCACAGTATTCAGAGTATTCCAAGCAAAACTGATGAGATGTCCTCATATATTCTTGTATAATCTTCCATTCATCCATAACTTGAAAATTCTTGAGTGACAACTTTCGAACAAAAAGTGTCTTTGGAAAACTGTGGAAGCAGGAAATGAAATTTGTACTGTATTGTGGTAGGTCTCCTCCATTTTGTTGCCATGAAAATTGTGCCACAGGCTGGCTTATCTTTGAATCCATCAATATGAAATATTGATGAATACAAAGATGTCATTGCTGCTGGTGTAGCTGGACACAAGAGGCTTTATTAGAGCAATCAGTGTAATGAGTCAGTGTAATGTGGCAAATATATTTGTGGTTGAGACTGAGAGACTGGTGTAGATGGCAAGAGAAGGAAAGAGAACTTGCTCTAACCACAGAGGACTTCTTTGCTATAAGGCAGGTCTTAGAAGTGGAAAAAGTGAAGAAAGCACAAGCTTTGGAGAAGAAAGGTGCAGCTGGCAGGTTCAAAATAACTGGCAGACTTTGGAGAAGTAGAATGGAGAGCTGGTGATGGAACAAGATATATAAAAGTCTGTAAGAGCTTTGACAAAAATTATCTCAATGGAGTAAGCAGAGCAACTACTGAATTGGTGAATATGCAGTTAAATAAAGAGATTAGGAAGAGGAAATAAATAGCTGGGGTTTAAGACAGATATAGTCAAAGATGGGGGAGAGAGATCACTCATGGAGCAAAGGGGGAAAATAAAACAGGTAAAAGCAGATGGAAATATTTGTATAAAACTGATATGAATTATTTTGTGTTTTTCTTTCTGTATTCTATTCTATTTCATTTAGATTCAGAACCAAGTCAAGATTGAAAAGTTCAAAATCCTTTGTGAGAGGCAGGGTTTGTCTCCTGCACAATCTTCATGGCAAGTGAGTTCTGGCTAAAGTCACTTTCTGCTTCCCATGTTTATCTGACATCAGATTGCTAAGTTACCTGAATATTTTTGGCTGATCGAAACCTCTACACTTTTGTATAAACCTATCTTGAAGAAGTCTGAACCACTTAGTTCCAGAATAATGCTTTTACTTATTTATGATATATTCAGTGGCAGTTCTCCTTGAAAACTTTCAGGTTTATATGGGAAATTGTTTTTCTATAATATTTAGAAACTATTTTATTTCAGTCTAATTTCTGGGGATGTGACTCCTTTAATTGTGATGTAGTGCATCACTTGCCATTTTTAGTCTTCAATTATATCAACATAATTTTTTTTTAAATATGGTACAGTTTATTCCAGAAAGGGAACACACTTCACTCTTATAAACTCATCACATGTCAAAGTAGTTAGCTTCCATTTTTTTCCCAGGAAAAGCTTCAAATTACAGATGCTTTTAAGTGGTAATCTACTGACTTTCATTGTTGTCATGACAACATCATTGAGCATTTTTTCTGCACATCTTTTCCATTCAGGTCTTGCTTGCAAATGTACAGTTTTAAGATCATTTAGATGGTGACATGAAGCAATATTAAAGCTGTATTTAGACAGTCTTTACACTGACATATCTAAGGTTGCCATCAAATTTCAGTAGATACAAACTGAAATATGCCATATTTTTCAGCTGAGACAAGCTTGAGAGAAGAAAGGTCCTTTGTTTGGTCTGGAGAAGGAATCAGCTCATCAAGTCTTATGTCAGTTTCCTAGGCAGTAAGACAAACCTTTCTACAAATAATGGATTCTCATATCTTGAAAACAAATGGGGAAGTTCCTTTAAAACCTCCTCTATTTGAATGTGATCACAGTAAAAGTGTGGACAGCTGGTCACCTACCTCAAAATTCATCAGTTTCAATTATTCATTTTTCAGTTGACACAGGGACACTGTTCCCACAGCAGTGAAGGGTAATGATGGGAGGATTGCATGGAAATTGAGGAGCAGTCCCTGACTGTGGTGGTGGCTGAAGAAGAGGAAGGAGCTTGTGAGCACCAGAGGCAACTGTGCCAGCACAGGCTGCCAGTGCCACAGCACTGAGTGCCTTCACATCCCCTCCTTAGGGCAAGTACTGCCATGAACAACTAACAAATTATGGTCCCTGGCTTGTCACAGCACATCCATATATCTTACAGCATCCAGTTTTTTATCTAATTTCTGCTCTCTTTACTCCCCTGCTTCCTACCACATCACAGGGAAAATACACTTTCAGCACCAAATCAATTCTAACTGCCAAGGATGCATTGCTGGCCACTTTTTCACACACTCTTAGTTTTCTTCTTGCTCTGAGTGGCTGGAACCAGATCCCTTTCCTCTTTAACCCCTTCAAATGCAGAATCTGATGCAGATTTTTAATTGGGGTAATATTTTTCCTGCTAACAGTTTTGGTTGCATCCTCATGGGTACTCTGATTCTTCTTCATTGGAAACACATTGAATTGCAAAAACCCTAGAACCTCACAACTTTTTTACAGCTCAGCTCTACTCCCAGAATTTGTCATTTCCCTTTCTTCAGGGTATTTGGTAGTCCAGAGCATTGACCTGTAATGCCTGCTAGTTCTTGGCATTTCCAAATATTTCAGGCTTCTCTAATTCTATTGCCTCCTCCATTCATCTGTTTCATGTGTCAGGAAGAGCCCTCAGGGCTCTTGCTCCCCACTGATTTTCAGTTTCTGGCAAAGTACTAACAAAGTTTCATATCTCTCTGTTCCACTGGCAGCTGCAAATAAATGCTCCTATTTTCATCTGCTCTTTGGGGAGCATCATGCAACAATTTCTATTCTGTTCAATATGCAAATACCCTGGCATCCTTCTGTTCCCTCAGAAAGTGAATAGGGTTTCTAAGGAGAGACAACATATTTTATTAGATTAATGGAGTGAAAAGAAAAAAGCAGAGGAACTTGAGAGCACAAAAGTTTTTATTTGCAGAGAGAGCTGTATGCATGCTGCTAATATATATCTGCAACAATTTATCAGCTGCCTCACATCAAGAAATTTCTTCAGACCCAAAGGAAGTGAAAAACTACCACTGAGTGGAATTGTCAATGTAAAGTCTCTGGGAAGACCAAGCAGGGTGTAAGTCCTTTCAGAGGACACCACAGACCCTCTCAGGTATCTGAAATGCACGTGTTTTGAAATAATGAATTTTAGAAAAAATTATGCTTGCTGTAAAAATTCATAGTTATATTTCCTTGTTATTTTTCTGTTTAAAAATCAAAAGCAGAAACTTAGGCAGCCAAGTCACATAACAGGAGTAATGAACATTGATAGCATGAGTGGATGGCTTGTGAGCAGTCTATAACTCAAATGTTACTCATCCAGATTATTCAGAAAATACCTATGAATAACAAATACTCAGAGAAAATAAGGGACAATTTAGTGAATGGTCCCATCTGCAGTTCTCAGAGCTAGTTATTCAAAGGTTGTGGCAGTGGCAATGTTAGTAGTGAGTTTGGCAGTATTGAAACCACTTCAATAAAATCCTATTGCAAACCTACTGATGGCAACAAGGGTAAGCTATATGGGAGTGCAGATGAGACCCAGAGGAAGGCTCTCACTCCCATTAGTTTTGTGCAACAGTGGCTGTGCTATCAGTTACCCACGTCAGAGTAAGCTCAGAAACCAGCTGATCAGTTATCCAACACTCAGGAGTCCTTTATACAACCTACAGGCAGCAGAGAGACCTTGGTGAAGGTTTTCTACAAGGACAGCACAATAATGAGGATGTATGATCATGAGGATGTGTACCTTAATGAGATAAATAAATAATAGAAAAACTAACTTCAGTAAGATGCAGAAACAAAATCTTTGGCTCAGAGTAATGATATCATCTACCCAACTACATAGTGGAGTGGGATGCAGGGATCATAAATAACCACAAGCTTGTGAGCACTGGACCCAGAAGCAACATAGCCACATCAGAGTGACACAGTGCTTCAGTTAATTAACTCAATTAGATGGCACTGACATGTTCATGCTAGTGTAGATATGCCTCTAACTGCTTCTAAATGGGCTTTAGGTGTTATGCCCAAAAATGTAATCTAGAAGAAAATGTAACACCATGAGCATACTCTGGTGCCAGGTAATTAGAATGAGAGCTGCTTTCTGCCAAGGAGTGGGATAAGGCTGTCCCCAGTGGAGCAGACAGGGCAGAGGAGCCCTGGCCTCAGGTCCCATGGGAATGGAGACACCTGCAAGGGCCACTAGCTCATTTCAGTTCCAGTAAAAAGTAGGACTTGTAATCAACCGTGTGCAAGATTTCTTTTTATCTAAAAATAAAGTAAAATAAGTACTAAATTGTTTTCTGCTTAGCTGCTTATCTGAATCAGTAATTTTATAAAATAATTGTCTCCTGGGTTTTGACAAGAAATATATTTCTCATAGAGTTCCACCTTCCCTCCAAAGACAAGGAGCTGACTTGCAAACATCTTTGCTCCGTATAATATTAACAATCTAAGGGGAAAATTATCCTCATGAACCTAAGTAGATTTTTGAGACTTTTGACTGAAAAAAATATGACAAAGATCTAGATAAAAAAAGAAGGCACAATATGGACAAAAACAATAGTGAGTGAGGAAAATCCTCACCTAGAGCCCCAGTGTATCCCTCCTGTGGCACATACCCAGGGATTTCTCTTTCTTCTCTCTTACTGCTTCCCAGCAAGCCAGGTTTTGTTTTAGAGAGGAGATATGTTCAGCACATGACAGTGTTCAGCTTTGCTCACAATCTAATAAGCAATGTGTTCATATGAAACCTTGTCTGTCATGTTGTCATCTCAGCCTTACAAAGTGATACAGCAGAGCTCTCCCACTTCATAGGAATCAATCTCTTTGTACAACCAGAGGCAACCCAAATCCATTTAAAAAGAAATCAGTATGTGCAGTCTCATGTTGAAGGAGTATCTTGTAACAAATGCTGTTCAGGGTTGCCTTGCAGTTTGTGATTCCAGGGTCTTGCTGAAACACCTGAATAGCATCAATGTGGCAAATTGCCACTGTGGTGGCCAAGAAGATAATGTATATTATTATGTATACATTATCTAGTCAACAGCATACAGAATGTTAGTGAGGCATTTTAAATTGTACTTCATTTTTTACTCCAAACGGTGCACCAAATATTTTGATCGTTGCTTTTCATTAAAATTATGTCTTTAGCTCCTCTCCCTATCTTGCTATCAGCTTTCACTAAACACATAAGATAGATTAGTGGAAGTAGGATCCCATGTGGTTCTGAGATTAGATAAAGAGATGATGAAAGGTCTTAAACAGAATGAGGAAATAACCTGGGTGTTCTAGAAATGCAATAATAAAATACTCAGAAAAGGAATGAGCTCTCATTTTTCGTGCTTGCAGTGTTTGAAAAAGCATAAAATTCTTGTATTTTCACAAATAAATTGTAAATTTTATTAGTGTTTATTTTAAGCTGTGATTCCCAGCATGGTCATCTTAAGGTTATCTTGTTTGCAAAGAAAATTCTTTTGAACACTTTCATAGAAATACCCATCTATTTGTCATATGTATTTTATCTGCCTTCCTCTGCTTCCTATTTTGCCATAGCTACTGCATTGAAAGCAGAGTTGTGCTTTTTCTTGACAATCTCCTTGTTCCTGTAAAAGTCAAAACAATGTCAAAGTGTTAAATTTGTGACAACTCCCCCAGCTCCAAATTTCACAATAAATCATGGCAACCCCCAAATAATGCTGCTTCCTTGGGGTGGGGAGAAAAGAGCAATGTAGAAGGTGTGAATGGCTCCTCAGTGTCATTCTGGTGGTAGCAGCTCACTTTCCCTGGGGGTGACCTCTGTCCCTGGTCCCTCACCTGGTCCCCCTGTCACCTTCAGAAGGCAATCCCCATGGGCTGCCACTGCCCTTGCTGTGTCACAGAGGATGCAGACCTGACCTCTCTCCTGAGCATCCTGCACAGCTCTGCCTCGCTCCTTTTTTCTTTTGTGGGATATGTCCCATCAGCTCCCCTAACCATGCATCTCCTGCATTGGGTGGCAAGCCTGATGAGCAATCTGATAAAGTTTCTTCACAAAAACTGCCAGGGCTGCTCCTGAGCTTCAGTCTCTCCTCTTTTGAGACATTTGTGAGACAGGAGCCAGGTGAAGACTTGGCTATTACTTCAGTTGCCCACAAATTTATTAGTGACAAAAATACTTGGCTTTCCCTCAGGCTGCCTGCTGCATAGCCCACATACATGTTTTTGGGTGTGAAAGGCTTCAAAGGCAGATGATCCAACTACTTACACTGCTTTCTGCTGTGAGTGACCTTTTTATAACTGCAGTTGGAAGATCAGTGGTCTCTACATGCACACTGTGATACAAGGTACAGCAGAGGCAGCAATGACAGTCCCCAGCATGTCCTGCTGGCACTGCCAGCTCCTTTTATGCAGGAATCCTTACAGGATGATTTGACTGATACCAGGCAGATGGAATAAATAACGTGAAATTCTTCCTGGAATAGCCCAGAAGTCTTCTGCTGAAGGCAGCTGGTATTTGTTAGGTGGATTGCAGCTGCTCAAAGTGTGCCCATCAGCAAGACAGGTGTGTGGCAGGATGTCTGGGGAGAGCTTGGTGCTAAGGACATGTCTACATGCTCATGCCTGGTAACAACACACATAGCTGCACTTTCTACAAGGCACCTAAGATGCTGAACACAGTCTCCACCAGCTGCCTGCTGAGCAGCTCCATGAAGTCTCCCTGACACATTCATTCCCAAGGAGGAATTCCCAAGAGCAGCCTGTGTTCCAGATGTGGAAAGGTCTGGTAGCAACTTTGAGATATTGAAAAAATGTTTATGTGTTTCATTTCCCTTGAAATTAGTATCAGTGAGGCACCCAGATATTGTCAAAAAACAGGATCTTGTGGTTTTCCCATCCCTACTGCAATAGTGGGTAATGGAATAGAGAATTACAGTCACATAACTTCTGTGCTACTTCCTTAGCTACTGGACCTTTCTCCCACTGTGAGTAACAATATGGTCTTATCAAGGTTACTCTCATCCTACCAGCACCTTCCTGCCTTCTTGCTGCCTTCCTCCCCCTCTTATGGAAGTGCAGCAGCCCAGGGCACCTTTCATGGTGCTGGCAGATGACAAGGAGTGACCTGTGCCTTCTTGTTCCTTGCATGGTGTTTTATCCCTGTGTTGAGGCTGGAGACTTAAGGTCTAAACATGTATGTGCAGTTGGAGTGCAAAAGAAAACCATCCCTAAAAAAAATCTTTGTGGTTGAAACAAACAGCAGCCTTTTCCTAAGAGTACTTTTTCCCCCTCTTAACTTCTGTTTTCCTAGAAGGAAGTGGGGATCTCAGCTTGCTTCCTGCTAAAATGAGGATAAGACATAACCTATGCATCTCTAAGCATCTGTTCTTCTGAGTGTATTTATATAAAGCACATTTCTGGGTTAGAGCAGTTACTGTGGTGTATGTTCCCATGCTGCCATTCTACATCTCTCTAGAACTCTGAGGGGGAAAAGTTAATTTCCTATAAAAGCTTTCTTTTGCACATCTGTTCCCATGTGAAAGAGCCTTTCTGAGGACTCTGTGTAGCTCCTGAGGAGTTCTACAGGAATAGGAATACATTCTTAGTTTGTATAGCCAGGATGTGGATCCATTATTTAGAAAGTATTTCAATTGTCTGATGTCATTCAAATTTTCTCTTATTCAGTGCAGACTACCTAGCTCTCTGTGGTGGGAGAAAGAAAACAACCCTTCTTGCAGTGGTAATCACACTGCAATCAAACTGTGCAATATGATTAGGTCTGCCTGAGTCCTTGGTGCATTCTCAGTGCATTGAAACAGTAATCCCAGAGGAACTGTCCATTGTGCATCATTCCTCTCAGAACCAGAGGATGATAGAAGTCAAAGCCTAAAGAAGCTGCAGAGTCTGAAAAACAAACATACTAGCAGGGGAATGAAATGGAAAGCCAGAGCAAAGACAAACAGCATGAAAGAAAAAGATGTAATTGAGGAGGGGGAAAAACAGTCCAAAGGAAGAACACATCCCAAGTAAACAGAAATAGTGCTAAAAAAACCCTAAAAACTAACAAAAACAAATTCTCAAGAAAGTAAAGCTTGGTGTGAAAATAAAGGAAGGGCATAGAAAGAATAAGCTCTACTTCTCTCCAAAATCAAACCCAGAAAAAACAAGGCAACTAGAGAATGCAAAACAACACAGAGAAAAGTTAAGAGAAAAATATTTGGGGTAAAAAACTCACAGCTTCTATGTGAAATCCAGAATAGGTTGCAAAGGTGAAGGTGTCTTCTTTCTTGATATCCTGTAGGATATATACAGGATATATACAGACAGTAAGGACTGTCTGCAAAATGTGCAGTTCAGAAGTACAGTTAGTTACTGAGTTTTTATCATTGAAGATGGAGGTAGTTTTATTTCCCACAGAGGGCATATGGTACCGTTTCTCTTTTACATTGGATAGTATTAATCTTCAAAGCAAGTTTGGAGTGCAATTACCTGATCATGGCTCAATCTGCTCTTCTCAGGCATCTGGAATTTTCAAAAAGGAAGGCCCATTGACTTTCTGGAGTTGAATTTCCACTTGTGAAGTTTATTCTTTTGACAAACTTTCCGACCAACAAAAGCATTCTCTGGAATTTTCATGAAAGGCAAACACAAATAGGACAAACCCAGCACTAGAGACATTTCACATGTCAGACAGGGAGCTGCATCATTTTTTACTACTATCACTTAGAGCTACCTGAAAGAAGAAGCAAATTTAAAATGTAGATTTCTTTCTTTGCTTTTCTTGTTTCTTCTATCAAATTAATTTACTTCTGGGCTAGTGGTTTCTAACACAGAGCTGCCATCAGGTAAGTCTCTCCTCCCCTGTGAGCAGTCTGCTGCCCCTCCATCCCCATAGTTTTCACTGACTTTAATGTTTAGAAAATCTGCAAGTAGGCCACCCACTTGAAAGTTAATTTCCATGGGAAAAAAGTGCCATGTTGTATGCAAGAAAACCCTCAAGGATTTATTAGGAAAGCTTTTTGAGAAGTTTTATTGATTTTTTTTTTTTTTAAGATTTCTTTTACCACTGAACTGAGGGCTTTGTGAGCCCTCACTGTGATACATAGCTGAGAGCTGTTTTCCATTTCTGATACTGTACAGAAATTCCAGGAGATGATCATCTTATAGTGACAGAACCACACTGTCACTTTTCAAATTTTATTTTGTAAATCAAATGAGAGCAAGTTTGAGCACTGACTTGAGGCATGACCACATCATTAGTTCTGATTCCTTTGGTTTAAGTACTCCCACTGAAATGTTCAAGGTCAGCATCCCAATTATAGACACCTTTGACAGCTGAGTCTTACCTTTGTCTCACTCACAACATCAGAAAGATGTTGGCAAAGCAGAGCAATCCCAGCATAGGACAGCCACAATGACAGAGGCAGGAATGTTTGCACTGCAGGCAATGACTGGGGCATCTGGGCTGTTCAGCCTGGAGAAACAGTGATTTTTGGGAGGATTCTTCAGCAGCTGCTGCTATCTGTGGGCAGAGCATCAATGAAATAGGTCTGGGCTGTTCATAGCAATGCATGATTAGAGGGTGAAGAACAGCAGACTTTGAAACAAGAGGGGTTCAGAATGGACATCAGGGAAACACTTTCCCCATGCCAGTGCAGCAGTGGCACAAATTGTGCACAGAGATTTCACAGTCTCCATTCTTGCAGGTTTTCAAGACCCATCTGATATAGGTGTCAGCAACTTGGTCTGGGGTCACAACTGAGTGTTTTCTAAGCTGGAGGTTGGTGTGGAGACCTCTTAAAGCCCCCTGCAACCTGAATTTTCATGTGATTCTGTTTTACTGTTAATGACTAGTGACCAAACAAACATTAAGACTTAGAATAGGCTTTACATAAGTAACTAACTATGAGAAGAGCACTTACACTGCCAGATCCATTTGTCAAGTACATTGGTAGATTTGTAGGGCACTTGAGAACTTGAATTAGCCCACACTAGGACTTTGCCTAGGATTTAAACAACACAACATTCACCTATATGCTTTTAATATAATAATTGTCTCCTAGGGCTACAAGGATCTCTGACAGAAGTGCCAAACTATTCATGAAACAGGTAATTAGGAAAACAGAAACAAATAAAGGCAAAAGAAATCCAGCCAGAGTTATGCAGCACAATTATATCATATAAATAATGCTTGATAGAGAATACTAGACCTATAGCCCTATGCAGTGGTGGAGGTAGATTATTTTACTGTGGGTATCTGAATGTTCTGTGGTGTTATGCACAGCATTTTAGCATTAGTTGCTAACTAAATTTGCTATAAGCACTAATCTGACAAATGTTGACTTTTTTGTATAGCTTCAGTAGGAAGCTCTGAACTGCATCTCTGGCCCATGTCTCTCTCTAATGGAGAGGCATGACCCACACTGGGTATAGATCATGACACACTATACATCATCAGGTTTCTATGTTTGCCTCCAAAGAGCCCTCCACATTACAGTTACTTCTGCAAGTAGTGTGCAGATCTTTTCTTTGAGCTGTGAGGAGCTCAGCAACTCTGGTAAACAGCACACAGTAGTATAAGTCACTGCAATCACAACAAAAATTATGTTTCTTCCCTAAAATGCAGCTAGCATGGTCTTCAACTTGACAAAGGAAAGAAATTGCCCAAATCAGCCCTAAGCACTTGTTAACAAAATTTGTATGAGAATTTTGCTGACAGAAAAATTAGTTTGGCCTACCTAAAATTCCCCTACTGACTAGTTTATAGAATTTTGTGATGAGAGGTTATCATTAAAGTTTCCTTTTTAAGTCGATCACTATTTTGTGCCAGTGTAACTTTGTTGTATTTTGAGTTGTTCTTTGTCTTAAGGAACCAATTAGAGCATCAGTGTCACACAGAGACTACTGTTTCACTAGCTGCCCTAAATCATCATGTATGAAGACATATGACAGATCTTTCCGGCTGTACCAAACCACAGTGAAATCAGTCACAGAGGGGGTCCTGGATAAGCTTGAGAAGTGGGCCCATCAGAACCTAATGAGATTCAACAAGTCCAAGTGCAGGGTGCTGCACCTCAGTCAGGGCAATAAGTCCTAGACATGAGTACAGGCTGGGAGATGAGCTCCTTGAGAGATCTGTGGAGAAAGATTTGAGGGTGGTTGGGCATTAAAAGCTCAACATGATCCAGCAATATTCACTTGCAGCCCAGAAAGCCAAATGTGTCCAAATGTGGGATGTGCCCAAAGCAGCATGGCCAGCAGGTCAGGGGAGGTGATTCTGCCTCTCCACTCTGCCCTGATGAGACTTCCCCTGGAATCCTGTATCCACCTCTGGGGCCACAACACGAGAAAGATATGAACCTGTTACAGAGGTTCCAGAAGAGGCCATGAAGATTATCCAAGGAATGGAGCACCTCTCCTATGAAGACAGGCTGAGAGAGCTGGAGTTGTTCAGCCTGGGGAAAAGAAGGCTCTAGGAAGACCTCATTGTGGCCTTCCAGTACTTAAAGAGGGCTTATAATCTTATAATCTTTTGAGGAAAAGTGACTTTTTGCAAGGGTGTATAATGATAGGACAAAGGAGCACAGTTCTGAACTAAAAGGGGAGACATTTAAATTAGATGTTAGGAAGAAATTCTTTACCAAGAGGATAGCAAGGCACTGAAATGAGTTCCCCAGAGAAGCTGTGGATGCCCCATCCCTGTAAGTGCTCAAGGCCAGGTTGGGTGGAGCTCTTAAACAGCCTGATCTAGGGAAATGTGACCCTGCCCATGGCTGGGGGGTTGGAACAGGGTGGTCTTTAAAGATGCCTTCTAACTTAAGCCATTCCATGATTCTATTATATTATTCTATGATTTAGATATCATAAAAGATGAGCAGACCATCTAATATCCTGACATATGTCTGATACTGACTAATCTGTTTCAAATCAAGCAAAATAAGCATTTAATACAAAACTATGGAATTGCAGGTCAAGAGTTTTTAACTCCTGCTGTTATTCATTATTGCAGATCTTGGGCTAGGAGACATTTATACCCTTGGTGTTCCTGTCCTCATTTAAGGTCCTTACCCTTTTCCAGGATCTATAGCAGAGCAATTTCTTCTGTATAATACAATAGCACTGAGTATATCAGGTCTTCTCAGCTCATGAACTTTTTTAATAAACAATCATGCAGAGCATAACTACAAACAAGTATTTTTGTCAAACTGACATGGCATTTCATCTTGAGAATCTCAGGCATTGTCAACTTTTGATGTCAACTTCATTCTGAAACATTACACTAGAGCCACTTTTTTAAACTGTTATTAATACAAATATAAATTGTCAACATTGAAAACAACATTAATAATGTGGGCAGTAATGTAATAAAAATATCAGAGCAAACAAGTGCTTAATTGAAGACTGGCTGTGATGAATTATAGATTGATGATAAACAATTTTTCTAACCCTTCTTGACAGCCAAATATAATATTATCCCTAGCAAAAATCTGAGGAAGAAACAGAAGGATCAGCAGTCTGGTTAGATCCAAATGTGCAGAAATATCTATATATTTAATTTTTTTTTACTGTCAGAAGTTAAGCACTCAAACACACGTGATGAGCAGCCACTGCCTCTTTGAGTCTCTGCTGTTGATTTCAGCATATGGATTGTCTCAGTCTCTACTTTGAGCTATAAACTAGATGGTTTCTGGGCATGAAAGTGCCTACAGTCTCTGAAAAGCCATACAAGAATTAATGCAGCCAAGTGCCCAGTTTCTGTAAGGGTTAGAAAAATAATAAGTGTTTTTCTATGTTTCTATTATTTGTCATGAAGAATTAAGCCACCTGGAATAATTAACTCACAAAGGCTTCCTGTGTAAGTGCTGGCAGGGAAAATATGTTGAGCTAGGAAAACTTCCATAGCAAACTTCATATTTGAAGAATATGAAGAATATTTGAAGAGAAGTTTTTCAGTAGATTTGTATAAAGACAAACAGAAAATAAGACAGCAGTCACAGAAATGTGTATATTACAAACAGATATATTTGTAGTAAAGATGACATGCACTCTACAGGGAATAAGCCAGTGACATTTTAATTTATGAACAATTTCTATTTTTCTCCTTTTTTCAGTAGGTTGTTCTCTCTTTTCAGACAAAAAAAAAATGCTAAATCTAGTTTTTCTTTCCAT
The DNA here is from genome assembly GCF_029582105.1 of Oenanthe melanoleuca. Lineage (NCBI taxonomy): Eukaryota > Metazoa > Chordata > Aves > Passeriformes > Muscicapidae > Oenanthe > Oenanthe melanoleuca. Next base: position 55,893,465 of record NC_079337.1, read on the forward strand.
CCTATCCCCTAATCCACTATTTTTCCTTTGAGTGATCTGATACCTTTTATTACTGTTGATTTTTCCTTGAATACATTGCATTGTTCACACATGGAAACCTCTGTTTTATTTGGATATTCTAAGAAAGAAAACCAGGAAAGCTGTGAATAGCAGCAACAGCATGGCAGGGTAAGTGCCAAGGAGCACTGGGCTCCAGGGAAAGCTTGAGACTTTCCATGGGAGAAAACAGAGTCTAACAGTTAGGAACCCAGCTGACAGAGAATTGAAAATGGGAAAGCAATCCTACCGTGCCATACTTTCTGGTAAAAAAGGTGGTTTGTGTGGACAAGAAAGCAACTCCAAAACAGGGAGCTGGGATGCACCCAAAGGATTTTGGCAAAGGCAGGGCTCACATTTTTGGGCAAGTAGACCATCTTTATTTCTGGGACTATGTAATAAAAGAATTCTAGCTCCAGTCTATCATCCAGAGCTTCTTCTACTGATAGCTCTCTCTTGCCAATCTTCCTTTCAAAAGGAAGTTCTGGAGACTGCTATGACAATTTTTATTTTCTCTGCTGGTTTATTAGTCCTTGTGATCCTTCTTGTCCATTTTGCCTTTCCTTTTGCACCATCCTTTCACACCACATCCTCCCACATGCAGCAGGTAGGCATCTCTATATTATTATTGTATTATGCCAGTAGCTAGATTTTCATCTCTTGCAGGTGTTTATGAGAACATCTCTCTGAAAATGAAAGTACACTTTCAAATTTGCCCTTGAAATGTGAAGCAATCAATGTTGGCAGCATTTATTCCTTCCTGTGAAATATTTTTCTCTTTCTAGACTCAATAAACAATTTAAGAGTAATCTTTTATGACAGTGGTGATGCAATCCAATAGGGTCTCCTTTGCTTCCTCATTTGTCTTACATTTGTTCAAATCAAGGGGTAAGAAATCTAATGGATAGCAGAGCCAGTGTCTGGCTCAATCATCTCATCACTAATTGGTTCTGTGATTAGTTCAGACAAGCAGTGGAGAAGGTGGATGCAAGTTTCTACCATTTCTAGCTGAGAGCAGCTCCAGCCCATCTGTTATGTGAAATATCCACTAATTCATTCAACTCCTCATTTTCCTGATTTTGAGGAATCCTCTTCAGTGACAGGTTAGGATTTTTCTGGGGTTTATTATGGTGACAGTATTCTGCTTTTGCATAGCTTGCCTGAATTGTAATGTTGGCTCCCTGCAGTACACACCAGACCAGTTTGCCAGGAGGTTAGCCCACATACCTCCAGTCAGTCGAGGCTGACAAATAACCATTTAAAGAATTTTAATGTTCATGAGAAGTCTAAGATAAGGTATAGAAAATGTCAGGTTAGTTATGAAGCCAGTGCAACAACACAGTCTGAATTTCCCTCAAACATCACTGGACAGGCTAGCTAAAATATGGGAAAACCAAGGCATTTTACACATTCATTTAATTGGGCTTCCCTGCAAAGAGGAATACACTTACAATGGTACTGTGTGTTATCATTATTTCTTTTTTCATCTGAGTACATTTTTGGTTGAAAATCAAAGCTTTGGCACTGTCTCCAAGTTCTCAAGAATTTAATTCCAATGTCACTGATGTTATGGCAATTACTTACAAGAAAAACATATAAAACCTTATTTGTCTGAACATAGTTGGAGCCAAGAAACTTTAAAGGCTTTTGCTCCAAGCCTAATTCAGACAATCCTTAGCATAAAACACCACAGCCAATCCTCTGTTCAGAGCACCATATTTCTGAGCCCACATTTGCTTCCTGCTTTTCTGCCTCCTTCCACCCATACCCAAAAGAAGTACCCAGTGAATCTACTGACTTTCATAGTTCTGACCTGCTTTGAATGTTGTTGTTTACAGAAATGTCTCCCTTTTTACTGTCTAATAGTTTGAATTCAACAACAATACTATTTTGAGGATAAATATTACTAATTAGCTATTTAACTACAGGGCTTCACAGTATGATGTATAAACAGATATTGTGAGAACTCTAGAAGCTGTTCCCCATAGCTCCACCAAAACAATACCAGCCCCACTACACAAAATCCCATTTTAGCTATATATTTCCTATAAGTTCCAGTTATTAGCAAGCACACTCAATTTTCCAGATGTGTTGGGTTAGTAAAGTGGATAAATTAGTGTTATAAATGTCAACTGGATCTGATGCTCCTTTTTCTGAGGACTTTCTTCTCCATAACAACATTCAAACAGCTCATTTTTCTCAGTTTGAAGTGTTCACAGAAAAGTAGAGCATCCAATTCTGGAAAGTGCTTAGGAAATTCATTGGGAACAAATAGCTGGAGTATGGTTAACACAAGTGAATAAGACATGTTGCTCCACAGAAACCTACCATGCTTAAAAGGGAGAATGGTAAATTCATAAAGAGCACTGCAAGTCCTCATGGCACAGGATTTGATCCACGATTGTCCTAGTCCTTCAGCATTAATGTAAATGTATTGGGAAACCTAAGCAGGAATTTAATTCAGTTTGTGATTTTGATCTGCCATTCATTTTGAAAGCTCCTTTAGAAGATATGAGTGTAACCAAGCCACCTGATATTTCTCTTTTTCAGAGGATCAGGAGCATAATCTGGTCTGGAAATGCTCCCTACCTTTCAGCAGTAGAATGACAAATGATGAGGGAGTATAACCTCAGAAGGGATGCTGAAGAACTGAAGTGAATACTATGGAGACAATCTGCAGTAGTTAGGCTGTCTGCTGCTATCCCTAATGCATTTCTCTGCAGTACAGAATACTCTGCTGCCCCTCATGAATAAGTGTTAAGTGCCATTTTCAGTACATTACAGCGTTTTAGGCAGCTGCTCACCCTTATTGTTGTGCCTAGTGCTGTTTCCTTTCCACTGCCTATCCTGAAAAGTTAAAAACAGTCTTCTGAGGTGCAGCAGTCCTTCAAAATGTACTACTTGTTGGACCTGGTACGTGCTTTTATTCTCATCACTTCCTCATGCTTTCTGAACCTGATGTATAATCCTTCTTAAATGGATCCCTCTATGCTATAATTTGGAGCTGTTCCACTTGATAATTTATGCTATCGTCACTAGTTAGCATGATCCCTAATCTCAGTAGCTGTTATCGAGCTCTTATCAGAGGTACTGCTTTGAGTTGTTTGTATTAATAACAGCTAAGAGCACTGACTGGAGCAGCAGTGTGTGCTGCCTCCATGCCCAGCTGCTCCAGGGCTGACCTTCCTTCACACACCAAGCAGTGACTAATGAAAAAGCGCCTCAGCCTTTTCTTGTTTTCAGGTTCACACATCCTTGAGCACATACTAGTTTAAAGTTTGTTTGACATCTTAGATCAGCTGAAGGTTGTAAGTAATTTAAAGTCATTCGTCTAAGTCAGCACCTAAAATGAAAGCAGTAATGGTTTATTCCACAGGGAGTTACTTGTGAGCAGCTAAAAGTGTGTAACAGTCCATTGCACAGTGCAAAGCCGAGCTCTCTAGAAAGTAGATGAAAACCTATACAGAGTTTAAAGGGCATCAGCAATTATTCATTTTACCCCAGACAGTCAGTACAGGGGCCACTTGTCTTTTTATCAACAGTATCTGATAACATGAAGAAATTAATAATTTACAGAGGGCAGGCAGTACTTTTCCATTAGAAGCTATGTGGAAAGGAAGAAAGAACTGCTGGCACAGGCCAGAATGCTCCCCACAAGGTCATTCTGCCTCTGTGCTGCAAATGTGTTTCTTTTTAACCCTTTCATAATCAAGAAAAAATACACCTCCAAATTACATTCATGTTTACCTTTACTGAGTGCAGAAAATAACACACAATCATATATATATACAGCTATCAAAGGACTTCTCACCTGTGTTATCATCTGGTCTTGCAAGCTGTGTAGCTCTGGATCTAGAAATTCCTTGGGTGGGAGATCACACAAAAATCCTGGATGCTTTGGGGACAAGCTGAAGGTCTTATTCAGCCCCACTGTCACTGTGAGCTGACACAGCAAAACTCAACAGTTTACTCAGTGGCCAAACTAACGATGAAGCATGATTTCATCCAAGGTGTTTGCCCACCAGTCTTGCCTTCCCACCCCATCCCTTCATGCTCCCTGTGGCATGCCCTGCTGCAGGGGACATCTGTGGGTGGCTGTAGCAGCTGCCTGTGTGCCCACTGCCTGTCCCAAGCACACACACAAGCACTGGCACTGCCAAAGCAGAGAAGGATGAAGGATGCACCATCACCACCTCCAACCTGCCTCTTCCCTGGTACCAGGCTGGATCTCCTCCTGCAGCTCAGACACAGCTCCTTGCCTAACATCTGGGGTTGCCATTAACTCTGTGGATTTCCCGTTCAGATGAGAGTTTCTGAGAGAGGGAAGGACAGACAAACAGATCCACAGTACAAGTACAGAGGTTTGATATATTGGCCAAGGAAGACAGGCTAAAATATTAAAAAAGCTTACCCAGGCCACATGCTAATGTAATACTGGGGTTATACTGGAAAGAGCAAGACATGATTCCTACAGAAACACTATTCTCTGCTACATGCCCAGCATAGTTTTTAGTCAAATCTGGTAAATCTGTAGTTTATTACAGCTCCATCCATGTTGTTAGGAACAATCCATAAAATATAATGGATGTACAACAGTGAAAAAAAATATTATTTGTACAGTTTGTATTTAGATTAAATAATTGCTTGCAGAAACTGTTGAAAATCCAGAGACATGTTCAAATTGCAAGATAACAGTTTTATGCTTGCATATGATTTCTTCCTGTTTTTGATGAAGAAAGAAGACTGTCCTGAAAAGGAAATGAAGTGGGGACAAAATCTGCAGGATTGCCATTCATGGTATTTATGAATTTGTTTCTTTATTTTGTATAACCATGTTTAAACCATGTACATTTCCAGAAGAATTTTTACTGCAAATATTTTAGAAAGCAGTATGAGGGTAACATAAGACAGCATGGAAAGTGTGTGCTGAAATACTAACACAAGGACAGGATTTCATCAGGCTTAGTTACAAACTTCCACTGATGCCACACAAGCAGTCTCAAAAGTGCAGACATTTATAGTTTTATAATTGGCCAATCAAGGTTGGATTTTTTTTTGTTTTTTTTCCCTTATAGCTTAGTTATTGAAATGTATTTTCATGATTCATGGAACTCTCTTGATGTGTCAAATTTTTTCCCCTGATGATATATCAGGTTTCCTTGTAGGCTCCTATTCATCTTCTATTTTCACTCTGTGGATAGAGTAAAGTAGGAGAATTATGAAGGTGCCCAGCACTGCTTTAAAGTTGAGGATGAAATGAAATTTCCACTTAAAGGAGGGATCAAGTCACTTTTCTATGCACAAAATATACTCCATTGTTCCTAAAATTACAGTACTTACAGAGTATGCAATGGATTTTCTGAAAATTTACAAGTAAATCAATTATGTAGTTTGAGTTAGAGTTAATTGAAAATAGGTACTTTTACACCTTCTGTCAGACTTTTATTTATCCCTAATGACTTCTGTTATAAAATACAGGCTCTTCATTATTCATATATCATCCAAATTATTTGAAGTCTTTCCACAGGACATTTTCAAAGTAATTATTTTAGGAATTATGTCCTTTTTTGCTGTTATTCATCAGAGCTGTGAGTTTCTAATTCATCAGTGAGAGAAAGGAGAAGTGTTGCTTAGGGGGATCCTCAGGAGTTCTCTCCTTGGCTACCCCGGATGTTGCTCTTGCTCTGACAGTCCTTAGGGGACAGAAAAAAAGAATCAGTTTGAGTCAATGACAGCTTAAATCCTTACAATGCCATAATCATATTGTTATTACACAGTGCCACACCACGACTAAGGTTGTCCAAACAGACAAACATTGTTTGGTGACTTAATTTTGCTGCATTTCTCTGAATTTGAGGGTAGCCCTAAGTTTCTGTGATGCATAATGTTTGTTTGGGAGATAAGTCTACCTTCACTATCTCATTTTACCCTATCTGTAAGTGTTTATTCTTTTATTACTGCAGGGTCTAGGAATTCACATGTCCCAAAAGCCTTGTACTAAATGCTACACAAACAGAGAACAAAAACCTCTCCCACCCCGATAAGTTTTCACTTTAATTGCAAAAGATGAAATAATGAATAGAAAACCAAAGGGAAATGTATGAAAAAGATAAGGTATTTTTGGCCTGGATAATAAGTAGTGACCTCAGTCTACTCTTGGCCAGACTAGTGAGAAATAATATAAGCCTTGCAGAAAAAGAGCAACCTTTTAAGGAAGGATCTGTAAGAGTCCAAGGATTTCACTATGCAAACCCCCTGCCATAAGGGGCAACAGGGGAGAAAATATATGTGAGTTGGTTAGGAAATACATGGAAGGTGCAGGGAGCTGGGTAGAGGAGACAGGCAGCAATATGCTGATGCAATTAAAAGTACCAAAGGAGGCACAAGTGATGGGAGGATGTCAGATGAGACAAGTGACTTGCTTTCACCCCACAGGAAAAGGGCTGAAAGGGAGGAGCTGAGCTAGCAGAAAAGAAAATTAATTATCTTTGCTTCACTTTTCTGAACTGATGGGAAAACAAGAGAAGTAAACATCTTAAAGCAAGTTAGATGTAAGTATTTAAAATGTGGAAAGAAGTTCTATCTCAGTTGATGCACAGTTTTGATATTTTAATGGCAATTTCCACTTTCTGACAAACACCTAAAGGAAGATGTATTTATTTGGCTAGTGTACTTCAACAGAGTAATATAGATCCATATGCATAAAACAATTAACCCAATGCAGTGTCTGTTAGTTTCCACAAGCACAAAATTGTAGCAATTGCTCTGTTAGTCAAGAGATTGAGACTTAGTGAAAGCCCTGCAGATCTGGTTGATATAGACAGGAAAAATTAGGGAAATGGAAAAAAATGTGTTGTGGTTATCAGCTTGTATCCTGAGTAATGCTAAGGCTGTAGGGAGCAAAATAATCTTGTAAAAAGAGGCTATATGTGAAGGTAAGTTTGCTTCATGTGCCTGGATAGAAAAATTGAAGGAATTACAAAACAGTAAAAAAAATAGGAGGATTGGATTGTAATCCTGTTTGAATGGAAACACTCCAGGTTAAGCAATAAGAAAGGGTAGGCAAAAATATGTGCTTTTCTTTCCCTTAATAGAAAATACTAAGGTTGTGTCACAATGAATACAGATCTAAAGTCAACTGAATTGTGCTGTATTTCAGCACTGTGATCCAGACTTTGCTCATTCTCACATTTAAATCCCTGTGCATGGGTATAAATACTAAAATTTTCACCACATGGGGCCACATGAGCAATAGTCATAGCAGATACATGGAGAGTCACCAGAGTCACCAGCTCTGTCACAGCACTGGGATTCCTCCTCAAACACCTTCTCATTCAAACAGACTCACTGGCACCAGGGTCTCCTGATGCATGGCAAACCAAAAAGGAAAGGTGCTGGAACAAATGCCTGTGGTCAAGATAGCTCTGTCATTCAGCAAGCTAAGGAAAGAGTTCTCAGTCATTGCTCCTCACCCAGGCTTCCTTTCCAATGGAAATTTGGAGATGTTTTCCCTTCCATTCTGAATTTCTTTTCAGTTTCTTGGAGTCACAGGTCCTCCCACAGAACACAAATTGCAAATTTCAAAGCAGCTGTATTTAAACTCAGTCAAGAGTATAATGCAAACAACTTTTTTTCAGTAAAAAAGGATGATAGAGAATTAAAATGCACACAGTCAGTGATTGGTAAAATAGTAGATCATCACATAAATTTGCATTAATTGCACAAAAGCTGAAAGTACTTCATTAAATACTCTCATAATACAGTAACCTCTTTAGAAAATTATTTCTGGTATAAGCATGTAAATAATTACATACTCTGTGTCCCATGTAGTTTTATCTGCCCAAGTAAAGGGGAACAGAGTGTTACAGCTCAAGAGCATGCTGATTTTTGAGCAATTGATTAAAAAGAACAAGCATTTTAATGATGTTCATCAAAAGTGCTGTACATAAACGAATTGTATATTCAAGTATCTCAGAATTTGAATTCCTAAGCTCAGTTCAGTAAGGAAAAATCAAGTGTATAAATGATGTATTGTTAGGAATCAGTGCTGAAGATAAGGATTTGAGAGTAAATCTGATTAATTTCAATGCAAATGAGCAATGTGATACTGAATGTAAGTACGAGGATGTAAGTGGTCCATGCAGGTCCCTGTTGCAAAGCTTATAGTGAAAACTTTGTATTCTTAATGAAAGAGTTTATTCATGGTGACATTTCATATCAGTCTCTATTCTCAGGAATTTTTATTTCCACTGTATTTGAATACTTTACAATAACGAATACTGGTGTCCTTGTGACTCTAGTCTGGCATTAGACAATTTCCTTTTTTGCAAAGTGTTGAGATTCCAAAGTTCTACCATTCCAGATTAGGAAGAAAAGTCTCCAATTCATGAAAAATCAGATAGAATTTCTTTGGAACGGCCCATAAGTTGCTGTGAATTCATCAGACATCAGGAGCCCTGAGAATTTTTTTTTTTTTTTTTTTTTTTTGCCTGAAACTTCTGTATCCTGTAAAAGAATGACAGATAGGCCACTGCTGACGTGAGTCTCCACAGCAATCACCTGGAGAAACTGGCTGCCTATGGCTTGCTTGGATTTACTCTTTGCTGTGTAGAAAACAGGTTGGACGTGTGGGGTTGGTGGGTAGAGTTACATCCATCAGTGGTGTCCCCAGGGCTCAGTATTTGAGCCAGTACTTTTTAATATCTTTATCAATGACCTGAACAAAGGGATTGAGTGCCAGTTTGTAGATGACACCAAGTTGGGTGTGAGTGTCAACCTGCTGGAGGGAGCAAGGGCTCTGCAGAGGGATCTGGACAAGCTGGATCGATAAGCTGAAATCAGTTCTGTGGGATTCAACAAGTTCAAGTCCCCTTGGGTCACAGAATCCCAGAATCACAGAATCACAGAATCACAGAATCACAGAATCACAGAATCATAGAATCACAGAATCACAGAACCACAGAATCACAGAACCACAGAACCACAGAATCATAGAATCACAGAATCACAGAATCATAGAATCACAGAATCACAGAATAAGCTTAGTTGGAAGGGACCCACAAGGATCATTGAGTCCAACTCCTGACCCACACAGCAGCATCCCCAGGAGTCACATCTTGTGCTGAGAGCAGTGTCCAAATGCTTCTTGATCTCTCTCAGGCTCAAGGCTGTGACCACTTCCCTGGGGAGCCTGTTCCAGGGACCAACCAAAGAACCTTCTTCTAATATCTAAACCTGCCCTGGCACAGCTTCAGGCCATTCCCTTGGGCAGCACTAAGGCTGGGGGCAGAGGGGCTGGAAAGCTGCCCAGTGGAAAAGGACCTGGGGGTGCTCCTTGACAGTGACCATGAGCCAGCTGTGCCCAGGTGGCCAAGAAGGCCAAAGGCAGCTGGCTTGGATCAGCAATAGTGAGGCCAGTGGCACCAGGGCAGGGATTGCTCCCCTGTATTTGGCACTGGTGGGGCCACACCTTGAATCCTGTGCTCAGTTTTGGGCTCCTCATGACAAGAAGGACATTGAGGTGCTGGAGTGAGTCCAGAGAAGGGCACAGAGCTGGGAAGGGTCTGGAGCACAGGTCCTGTGAGAGCAGCTGGGGGAGCTGGGGGTGCTCAGCCAGGACAAAAGGAGGCTGGGAAGAGATCTGAGTGCTCTCTACAGCTCCCTGAAGGAGGCTGTAGCCAGGTGAGAGACAACAAGAGACAGGATCAGAGGAAAAGGCCTCAAATTATGCCAGGAGAGATTTAATTTGGATATGAGCAAAAATATCTTCCAAAAAGGTTGTCAAGCTCTGGACCAGGCTGCCATGTGGAGTTGTCATACTCGAAGGGATTTAAAGGACATGTAGGTAGTGTAGATGGGGCACTCAGGGACATGGTTTAATGCTGGACTTATCAGTGTTTACAGTGGGAGTTGATAATCTTAAAGGTCTTTTCCAACTTAAATGACTCCATGATTCTATGATTTTTTTTGGTTTATTTTAGCAATAGTCTCTGGATCTCATTTACAAAATGTTTGGTGAAAGGACTTAATTCTTAATGCAATGAAGACATGGACAGATTCCTGGGAAATGTTTCAATTTTTTATGTTTTATCCGAAGAGGAATTTAATTTAACTATTTTAAACATCACCACTGAGAGGTGGGAGTTTGCCGTTCTCCCAGATTTTAGGTCAGATTTGGGAGTGAGTAGTAATTATAAATTTCATCCAAGAATCCAGAAATTAATAGCAGTTTCCCAGATCCTGGCCATGGATCTTCCCAACTTTGCTATCCTGCTAATACAAGGGGAAAAACTATAGCTGCCTATGTGATGTGTATTGCAATAGTATATTTTTTGGGACATTGCAGGACTTTCACATTTCCAAATGTAAATGGAAAGCCTGCTTTGGCTTTCAATTTAAAGGTTCTTCTAGTCTTCACTTCTGGTTTTGTTTCACCTGACTACAGGAAGGATCTGTTAGCTCAAAGGATGTTGTGAACACTCTATTTTAAGCAAAGAGCAGTGTGCACTATCACAGGTTAGACAGCACTGGTTGAAGGAGTTTGCTTTCAGAACACTTTCAGGAACACCTGAATGCTTTGCATGCTGAAGCATCAGCAGGGTGTGGGAGGCAATCTGGAATCCAAGTGCCTTGGAAAGAGAAGGCATAAGAGGATACTTACTTAAAGCTGCATACATATTGCAACTGCAGTGGTAAACATCCACTGAGTGTACAGTATATTTGCTGTTTCCAATCATAAATGTAATTTCTTTAGTGAACCTATGATGGAATTATATCATCCATTAATTAGGTAGAAGTGTCCTGCTCTGCTCAGTGATAGCCAATCAGCAACCAAGAGATGCACTTCAGGCCCAATTTTCTACTTAAAGTGAATGTGTGAAATATCAGTGTCCATCATTCATCTGTTTGTCACTTCTGGGGAACATTTGTTTAATCCTTACATACTTGTAAAAAATTTTTCCTTTCTTTTGGTAGTGTTGGCCCCAACACTTCACTAATGAATGAAGCCTTTAGGCCCATATTTTTTCCCTAGGTCTAATGACAAAGATCCAATTCTGTTGGATCTTTTCTTTCTCTCTTCTAAAAAATGACAAATAAACACTTAACTCAGCTGAATTACAACTTAACAGCTGACTCTGCAGGCCCATGCAAATCAAAATGAAATCTTAAAAATGCAGATGTAGTCATCAGAGTGCTAATTAATAATTTGACTGCTGCCTCTCCACTCCAGCTCCTCACTGTAATTGTAAAACAGGGGGGAGGAAGTATCTTAGGGTCATATTCCACCTGGTCTTCCCAGGGGAGTGAAGGAAGCATTCTTTTTCTGCCTGGATAGGAGCTGTGCCCCCTCCAGGAAAGCAGCACAAAGGCTCTGTCTCCAGGATGGAAAGAGCTGCCTGCAGCTCCTGGCTTGTGGATGTGCCTCAGCAGTGGCAGCTGACAGAGGGAGGTGCACTGCTTTCATCTCTGTGTCAGCAGCAAGAACAAGGGACAGGGGTCGTTGTGCACCAAACTGTCCGTGTGGCCTCACTCCCCACCCCAGCAGAGCAGGACACTCCTCAGTGAGAGATGGCAGTTTTCTCTTTCCAGAGATTATCCATGCTCGCACAGATTTTGCATTATAGCATCTTATGTGAAGAAATATTCTGCATCCTTGAGGCAAATTTTCCTTGAACCATCACAACCCCAGCTGCCATCACCTCTTCACCATCACGAATGGGGGCTGCTATCATCTTCAGTACTCTTGCAATCATTCCTTTTTCATGAATGAAAAGTTTAATAGTGCTTTAGCAAACAGTTGTGCTGCATCCTTTAAATGAATGATGCTGAGATTTGTTTTGTAATCATGACATTTTGGGGACATTAGAGGTGAGAAGCACTAACAACTGGGATTCTGTTTACCAACCTCCTTCTCCTCCCCAGCCAAGAGCTGAACATTGTCTTAGCTTGACTGTCACAGTTATAGCTTTGATTTATGCTTTTTTGAAGACATGGAGTTTTTTTCATTTTAAAGTTCTGTCTTAATTACTAGAAAATAATCATTCCATCTTTGTGTCCACCTATAAGAAAACAGCAAAGTTTTTAAGGAAGTTAATAAAGACACTTTCAGAATTTTTATAATTTATTGATTCTGGTGTTACTGTGACTGTACTGTTAATGCTTACATTATTTGCATATAAAAAATATATAACTGACAGTAACATATATCACTCTTAAGTGAAAAATCAATGTTCTCTTAATGGCACATCTGTAATTAAGTTTTTCTCAATCTGCTGTACATTTGGAGTATGACCATTTCATGTAAGTCTGGAAATATAGGGAAGTCTTAAAGATGTTGCAAAGGGGTCAGAAAGCAAAAACAATTAGAGACAGCACTTTAAATTACGGAGCTATAAAAAGATGTTGGTATAAATGTTCCCATTTTCAGGGCTGCAAAAGAAATTTATATTGAAGTCAAGCAAAAAGGAAAGAGAGAAAACAAAAGACAAATTCTAATGAAAGCACTTTTCAGATCATTAATTAACCATAAAAATGCAGATTACAGATATTTTAGACAGCATTAAATTCTCCTCACACAAAAGTTGTGGCCACAAAAACCTTATTCAGCAATATGGAAGAGAATTTTCTTCTTGTCTAGATAAACATTTCATTCTTTTCCAGACAAGCCCAGATTGTAGACTTGTGTGTATATATCCCTGTGAGTGATTTTTCTAACTTGGCTTTTCTGAATGTGCAACATTTGGAACTCAATATACACATACTGCAAGCACTCACACAATACATGCCAGATCAATATTTCATGTTTACAAAATGATTTTTTTCAGCAGAGCGACACTTTATCTCCTCTAGTCCTTCATCCTCCCTGTCAAATCCCTAACACAGAAAAGTCATTTTTAAATTAAGAAGTCATTTCTTTCTCCACTTAGATACAGTAATAGTTTTCTAGTTGCAATGTGGCATGACTCTGTATGCAATGAACCAAGCAAACTTGTGCCTCTCACTTTGCTGTTGTGCAGTGGGCCAGTTCTGCCAAGAGCCCTGTGGCTTTCCTTATCTTAAGCACTGAAATTTTGATCAACCCTGAGAGAAAAATGTAGGGAAAAAATAATGGGCTCTGAGGTCTTTCTTAGCTTGGAACAAAACCTCCTCCAAGCAGCAAAGCAAATAAACTAAAAGACTCTGGTAGTAGCAAAAGAATTAGCTTCCTTCCAATCTCTTTGCAGGAATAACTACAAAATCTTTATATGGTAGGTGAGACCAAAACTTACCCTGACAGAAACACTACAAATTCAGAAGAGATTCAGCCACACACTGGGATGCAGAGATTTACACAGATTGCATGATGAGGGGTAGCACATCTCACGGCCAAAAGGTTGGAGCACGTGGATGTTGTCCTCCAGGTGCTCCTAAGGACAGCCCAAAACAGACTGTGGTCGCTGGTAAAGAACTAGGGGACTCCCAGGGCTATGCTGCACCTCAAAGAGATGGCTGGAAAGTGAGTTAAATACTCTCCCTTTATTGCCTTCTGGACAGTGTGGAGGGACATACACATTGGCATGTTTCGGCTTTGATGCAGCAGAAAGAAAAGTTTTTCTCTACAGGAATGATCAACAGAGCACAAAAGGGTATGATTAGCTTTGTATGAAAATCTATATATTTGTATTGTTTTTCTTGATCTTAAGAACAAATGGCTGCTGAGAATCTGAAAAACTATGGAGAGTTTCTCAAGCATGCATGATTATCCCAGGCACCATGCTGCAAGGCTTTAGATGCAGATGCACTAAACCAGACCTTTTCAATCAATGGCTCCAGCAGCATTTCCATAATGGCCCAGTAACTTTGGAGCCTGGTTGCTAATCTAGGATATCTTACACAGATTTGCAATTGTGAATTCAAGAATGCAATAGCTGATACAAAGTGGGATCACAATAATGCTCTTTCTTTGCCCAAGAGTTCTGTCAGAGGTGTTCAGAGCATTTTGCTGCAGAATGCAGCTTTAAAGCAAAAACTCTGAATTCTAGTGCTTGGGTTTCAGACACATGACAGAGAAAGCCTCCATCTGTAAGCAAATTTCTAAAATAACTAATTCCCATTCTTTTGTTCTCTGCTTGAAATTAGAAAATGTTGCAGTACTCCAGCTTCAAGTTTTCTAGGAAATCTTTCCAGAGGACAGTTCTTTAATCATAAATTTTAGCACCACCTGTCTTATGCAGAGCTAAATATTGGAAACTATCCATGAAACCTTCTGATTCTGTGAAAACTATGCTAGTTTCAAACGTGGCCTCCAGAATAAATGAATAAATGAAATGTATGCAGAAGGGGGAATAGGAGTTTGTCAAGAAGTTGCAGTTAAACATAAGCCATGAACAGGTCATTGTGAGATAGTCACAAGCTTTCATTGTTTATTTATTTACCTGCACTCCTGATTGTCTCACCCCAAGTTTATATATTGAACAGGGTTACACATTTTTATTTCATGGTGTGATACTTGGAAATACTCTAATAACACAGAAAATAAGTAATGGAACTGTAGGGGACTGAATTCTGAATACTTCAGAAGAGTCAGAATACATGATATGTTTAAAGGCTGCACAGTACTCTAAAGCCTCAAAAATTATATTAACTAGGGGGGGAAAAAAGTCATTATTACAATTCTCATGGCAGAAGAAATTTTAGACATAAAAGCTAAGGAAAGTAAAAATAAGTTAGGTATTTTTAATCATTCCAGCATACTTTTTTTAAAAAATATGACTTCTTTAATCTCATTTGAAGTAGGCCCATTAAACCTAATGCACTGAACATTATGTGATCTGAATAAATTTGTGTCTATAGAGCTAGCCCCTCTAATGCAAAGTCATAAGGAAAAAATATAATAAACTAAGTCATTAATTCACTGCATCATCACTTCTCAGTAGCTGAACACTTCCTGAGTGCTATAAATTTTTGTTGCTTGTTTTATCTATCTCTACTGATCTTATTGGCATAAGAAAATACTAGGGTAGAGTAGGATTTTTGAAAGCTTTCATATAACTATAACAAGATCCTTACAAGTCGCAAGTAATCAGTTTGTCTGTTAAAGAATGATAAAAATCTGTTCTTGGATCAGATGCCAGACTTCCTTTCAGATATTTGCTATTTTCTCTTCAAATGTACCTGGATAGTATAAGTATGTATATGTCTGTTTCTGTGAAGATGCAATGTTATTTGGGTTGGAAAAATGGTGGATTTTATTCAGAACTACTCTTAGCAGGTCAGTCCCCAGCCTGTGATGGTACTTGGGGTTATTCCTCCCCAGGGCAGGACCCTACACTTGCCCTTGTTGAACCTCACTAAGTTTCCCTCTGCCCAGCTCTCCAGCCTATCAAGGTCCCGCTGAATGGCAGCAGAGCCCTCAGGTGTATCAGCCACTCCCCCAGGTTTGTACCACCAGAAAACCTGCTGAGGGTACATTCTATCCCATGTCCAGGTCACTGATAAACAAATTGAATGAGACTGAACTCACTACTGGTGAATGCCACAGACTACAGGCCTCCTACTCTGCTGATCACGACCCTCTGAGCTCTGCTAAAACATTGACTGGGGTCATGGTTGGAGACAGATGACACGACCCTCTGTGATCTGTGTGACAAAAGCTCCTTTATTGCTTTGCACCCTCCTTGAATACGGGGTCTGAATTTCCCAGACATGATTTTACACACATGATTGGTTATGGTCCCAGTCACTCCCTGGCCAGTGATACTTCTGCACTCAGGGTTCAATGGAGTGGCTGGGATTCTCTGTATTTGTTCAAATTCATCCTATTGGTACTCAGCCAGGTACCTGCACACCTCCAGGCTGGTGGAGTTTTAGGTTACAGCTTTTAGACCAGCTGCAATGTGACACTCTGCCATTCAGCCAGCTCCTGATCCACCTCCCTGACCATCCATGTAACCCACATTTCCAGAGCTCACCTGCAGGATAGCATGGGAGACAGTGCAAAACCCTTGTGAAGTCAAGGTGGACAAATCCACTGCTGTCTCCTCATCGATCCACCCTGCCATGACATCTCAGAAGGCTGTCAGATTGGTTAAGCTTGATTTCCCCTTGATGAGTCCATGCTTACTATTCCTGATGGTCATTTTTTCTTTTACATCCTTGGTGAAGACCTCCAGAATGACCTTTTCCATAATCATTGCAGGGATGGAGGTGAGACTGACTAACTGATAGTTTCCTGGGTTCTCATTCTTGCCCTTTTTGATAATAGAAGTAACATTGGCATTCCTCCAGTCATCAGGCACCTCTCCCATTATCCCTGATTTTTCAGGCTGTGGAGAGCAGCAGAACAACATCTGCCAGCTCCCTCAGCAGCCATGGGTGAATTCCATCAGAGCCCGTGGATTCATGGGTGTTAAGTTTGGCTATGTGTGATGACTCATACAACCCCAAAAATACTGATTCTTCTCTTTCACAAAAAAGGATAGCTGTAAGACCATCACCTAATTATGGTAGTTGACATAAAATGAGAGGAGGACAAGAAATATCCTCTAATTTCCTTCCATTAAAGCCCTTCTACATTGCATGGAATAATATTCATCAGGAAGGAGAAGGAGACTAGGTGTGATTATCAATGTACTTAGATTGTACAGAGGCCTCCCTGTGGCACAGAGAACTCAAATTCCAGTCCATGCTTCTCCTTTGCAATTTCCCTCCTATGCAATTTTGCAGTTATCATTCAATGTCATTGAAGAACTGACCTCTGTCTGATACCACAGGTCTCTCTCTCTATAGATGCATCCTAGTGTTACAGAAATACTGTCCTAGCAGCTCTCCAAAGAGCAATGTTCTGCCAGACATCTGAATACCAACAATTAACTAACACTGGACAGCAAAAATTTATTACTTTTAGTTTGGCTGATGAGTGCAAGGAGAGGTGATAGGTAAAAGTGACCTGTTACAATAATTTTCTGACATGCAGATTTTCCTCTATTCTTGAGACTGTAGAAGACAAGTAACATTATATCAGTTTTTTGGGTTTTAGAGTTTTTATTGCCATACATTTTTAGAGAACCTGAGCAGCTGTACTTCAGCTGCCCATGATGAAGGAAGGTGAAGAAGATGCTGTGAACGGGTGGCAGACAAGTGTCACTGCATGTTCAGTGAAAATGTAAGTGATGAGCAGGGAGGCTCCTTTCTCAACTCATCTGGCCCATTTTTTCTTCTCTCCTGCTGACAAGACAAGCATCAGAAACTTTCATCAAGCCTGCCTACACTCAGGGAACATCAGCAGGAAATTTAGCAAATAATTAGCAATCAGAGTTTACTTGTGAAGAATCAAGTTGCAGGAATTCTTTTTTCCATCTCAAGGTAGCGGGTTGATAATGAGGACTTCCAGTCTGACATAAATCCTTGTTTTCTCATTGCCTCTTTTTCTGTTAGTCTGAAGATTACAACTAAAAAAAAAAAAGA
Source organism: Oenanthe melanoleuca (assembly GCF_029582105.1). Lineage (NCBI taxonomy): Eukaryota > Metazoa > Chordata > Aves > Passeriformes > Muscicapidae > Oenanthe > Oenanthe melanoleuca. The sequence continues at coordinate 55,910,946 of NC_079337.1, forward strand.
AAGAAATCATATTTATAGGTTTGATTTTTTTGTCTTTGATGAGGACACTCAGCATGGTTAGTCTAATTATTTTCTTCCCACTGTCTCTTATTGTCAGCCAAAATGACAAGTTTGCATAGGTAATGGTTTACACAAACTGCTTGCTCTCTCAGCTCTGCCAAGATAGTGCTTTCAAGGGACCAGTGCCAAGTGGAGCCTGTGTAAGAGATCAAGCACCCACAATTTCCACTGAGTCATTAGCAAATTACAGGTATATAGTTTCCATCAGGACTGGACCCTCTCTGTACAGCTCAAAGCTTAATACATGAAACTCTGCCTAGTGCATCATTCTCTCAACCTCATTAAACACTTAATTACTTTTATCTTGAACCCAGGATCATGCCAGGAGAAAAAAATTATGGCTAAACACATTTAAAACCACACCAGAATTGTGGTTGTTGGCATTGGTAGAGTCTATCTATCAATTCTGCTTTTCCAGGGAAATTAGGAGGATGGCAAATTGTCACCAATCTGACTGGTGGTAATCAGCTTAAGGAATAATGAGAGACCTATTTCCACTTGAATCTTCAGTAAGATTCCCATTCATTTTAGAAGGTCAGGGATTTCTGCAAATATGTCCATGCATTTTCTGCACATTTGCTTACATAGCAGGCACATGAATTATAATGCCAGAGGCATAAAAATGACTACATGTATCTATGCTGAACCCTTGCCTCAGAGTAAATGGTCTATTTACAGAGTGAGCCAGGTTCATTTCCCATACAGCTCAGAGAAATTTTTTTTAGGTTTGGCCAAAGGTATGGAGAAGGTATGGAGAAGAAATGGTACAGAGTTTGCTGGGATTAGGGATGGAGTCATCTGGAACAATTTGGTCCTGAGAATATATGTGGTGTACAGCTATGTAAAATCTGACTTCCTGAAGATTACAAAGGTCAAAATTGCCAGGATGTGCATGGGGATTTCTGAAATACATAATTTGTGTTTTTCAAACACTTTTTGCAGAACATGGCTTATATTGTGACTTCTGAGCTGCCTTTTTCCCATGGTCACAAATAAAAACTTTTGCTAAAAACAGAAGATACACTTAAATTCAAGGTACATTGTTGATTTCATTTCACATTCCCACTAGCCCACATTTTAATGATCAAATAAACACCAGAAAAATAAAATCAAGACAGGTTCAAATAAAAACTGCAATAACTCTCATTAATATTCAGGAGAAATTCCATTTTCTTTTAAAAAAACTACATTCACTGTATTAAATTGATTTCATTTTCTAATTATTAAAGATACCAAGAAGTGGGACAGGAAAGGAAATGTTTTCACAGGACAAACAAACTGACCAGATTTGCATTAGTGGAAGCCATGGTGTGTGCCTTGCCTCCTCCAGAAGCACCATTGCCAGCTTTATATTCAGCATTTGCCTTTCCAGGATTATTTGTAATCATATAGTGTCTTTCACCTGAGGGTCTCAATGGTTTAAAAACAATTTAATCTATCATTTCTCACACACTGCTGGCAGCTTGTCCCCACTCTGACCACCCCAGCTGCCAGCCTGCAATCCATCTCTTGGTAGACTTTCAGACTGGAGCTGATATTGCCAGGCACAGGAGGGGTTCCCTGAACACAGCCCTAAGGCTCCTTCACTGATCCCCTCAAGCCCTTTTGGAAAAGCACCTTTGCCATGATGCCAGTAGCATTAAAACAAACCAGAGATCTGGCAATTGTGTCTGTGGCTGAAGTGTTGAGGCTACTGCCTGTTGTACCAGCCAGCAACACACTTCTGAACCTCAGAACCAGTGATTTGCTCACTTCTCTTCTCCATGGACTATAAGATAGGCATGACTTTTTTATTCTGAGCCTATGAATCATTAAGAAGTTTAGGTCCAGGTATGTAACTTCAGACTCCTAGATGCTATGACCTTGCAAATATTCCAGAAATAAGTAATAAATCTGAAAAATGTAAGTTATCTTTCCAGATGTGAGGAAATGAGAAGCCAGGCTCTTAGTTAACTTACTGAGTACTTAATCAACAGACTTTGAGGATCCTTGAGCATACCCAATGTAGCTGAAGGTGCAATTTGAGTGGTAAATTATGGAGAGCATAACAGTAATTTTTAGTATTCATAAACCCAGTCTATTCATGTTCAGAAAATCACTCTGTTAACATGAGAGAGAAGTAAATGACCCCTTGGATACATGACAACTTTTACCACTAATCTAATATATTTCCTAGGCACATAACACTGGAGCATTGAGGACCAGAGGAACTAACCAGTGGAGTGACTGGAAGGAGTCCCATTGAATAGGACAGAATTTAAATAAAGCCTGAAGCCAATTAAGAAAACTGGACATTGCTTGAGCAGCACAGCATTTATGCTACTTTCCAGTGTCTGACCATATTCATTAAAATTTAAATGGAAACACTTTTAAATTGGTGCTGACACTGCTTTAGCACCATAACACTGTGAAATTTTCACTTACTATTGGCTTTTCATTTCTGTGATATTCCCATTAAGAGTAATGTCTATTATTTGGAAGGGTAATATGGAAAGGAATTACACAGTTTGCATTAACTCTGCCATTGTGAGCTGGTAAGCATCAACAGATGCCTTAATGAGGCAATGGCATGAATCCTGCATGCAACTATTTATTCAGCCCATTCATTATTGATTTTTTTATATGTATCTATTTAAAAAGAAGAAAAAAATCATCCAGCACACTTACTGCTCTTGTTTAATATCATGTTCTAGCAGGTTTTTGGGCTTCTTTCCTTGACTCACTACCCCTCCACGACAGCAGAAGGTTGTCTTCTCTCTTAATTCATGGTTCACAGCAGACAGATGAAATTTTTCATGAAGAATATGTATCTTCTTAGTCGAGTCGATGGGCACAAGTAGTCAAAAGGAGCAGAGGTACTGAATCTAATTTATGTCCATTTGGAAGGTACTAATCTTACTAAAAGGCAATTACTTGTTTCTGTATCTTTAAACGCCCATATGCAATAATACATAAGCATCCCAAACTTGATGTCTGCTTGTGAATAATTAGAGAAAATTAATTTGAAAAGTGCAGGTGGGTGTCTCATCACGGCTATAAAAGCTGGCTGACCATGGGAATGAGTAAATTAGATAACTGTCTGAAAGAGAGGTCACTAATAAAGAGGTTTTAACACAGACTGAAAAACAAGGTAGTGATAAGTTTGCCTGTAAGATCTGTTTCATCTGTACCTCAGGGGTGATGCCTCATTTATTTTGAAAATTAGAAATGTGGAGCTTTTAGAAAGTTGGGGATTTTATTCCATTTCCTCTGTCTTAACATATTTATTTATCTATATATTTATTGCTATCTATATTGTGTAGGTAAATGACACAAAGAGAGCAGGGAAGGAAACCTATTCTTGAAGAGTGCTGCAAAATGATATGTTGTTTTGATCAAAATAGTGTTTTGTTATTTTGATGTGTTTTCTGCCCCACAAAATTGTGCTTATATCTGCCAGGACATGTGTGAACAAAAGTAGACCAAAAACAAAAAGGGAGCTGGTGGAAGTGGTTTGCTCAGCAATGCAATTTGTTTTGTTATTACAAAAATGTCTCGTTCTCTCCTGAACTTAAATCAAGACCCTTTTCTTCTGTATTTGATTGACTGTCAGAGAGCAAATAAGTGGTCACACTGCTGATATCAGAATGACCAGGAATCTGAGCATCCAGGCAGTCATCTAGGAAATTGGTATTGTGGCTTCAATTCTTTATTTTAAAACTTGATCTACTGGAACTGAAATTAAAATCCCTGTTGGTTATAGCTTCAATTTCACATATATATTTTTCACCCTATTCATTAGCTTGTTTAGAACCTGAAGTCAGGGGGAACTTCAACAGTGACTTCAGTGGGAGAAGTGTCAGATCATTAAACCTCAGTACTTTTGAAAGTATGTTTTAAAAGCCATCCAGAAGGGAACCATAGGAGAGAAACTCAATGAAGTGACTTTACCTTAGTTCAAAGCTCAGGAAATGGGGGAAAAAAAAAAAAAAAAAAAAAAAAAAAAAAAAAAAAAAAGAGGAAAGAAGGCAAGCCTGTTTTATTTCTTCTTTAAATGCAGAATCATGTACAGCCTGAAGGAAATATTTTAGGAACTCAGACAACTGAAATGCTGCTCTGATGATGTATGATATCAATGCTGGGTCTAATCTATGGCTTGCTTACATCAGCTCCACTAACTGATTAATTAATTTGCTGATATCTGGTGCTCTCCAAGTCAGACTTATTTTTTCCAGTCTAGATCTGAAAATCTTTCCTTTATTTTTTTTTAACCGAAATTATTCTTGCTGTCTTTAGTGTAGCCCTTTGATTCTAGCATGATGCCAGCTTGCAGAACAATCCTAATATTTTTCCCTTGGTCTTTTCTGCCTCCTGCTTCCTATTTCTCTTCCTCTTGCATGCTACTATCATTATTAATCATCTCCCTTCACATGGCTTCTGCTCTATTAATAATTTTGTTGTCATATATGCTCAAATTGTCCCTGATCACGCATTATTTCCCACCCCATTTGCATCTTCTGTAGTTTTTTGCTCTGTATGCAGCAGTTCCAACCTCACTTCCCTCTATCTCTTGCTCCTGCATCTGGGCAGGGTTGATGGCTTTATGTAGCCAGAGACCTCAGTGCATTGCTCCACCATCTGAACCACCCAGCTTTGTAAAGAATATGAAATGTTATGTTGAAACAACCTTCCTGCAAAGTGCTTTACATGCCAGGGGCTGAGCAGTGACTTTGATGGAGGAAAACCCAGAAGGTCAGAGATTATCTGACACCAACAGGGCTTGAGGGCCTGTTAAGTTTAGTTTTAGTCAGTCCTTTTGGTATTTGGGATCTCCTGGGCATAAGGAACGCCTGTTGCTGCCAGTGTTCACCAGGTTTTCTATTGAATGGGCTCATTGGTTTCCCATGGTATGTCCAAAGAGAAGAGAGAAAAGCAAAATCACTTCTGCCTGTTCCCCCTGAGCAGTAAGACTGCCATGGGCCTGGGAAGTGCAGACAGACAGCCAGATTGTGAGCTTCATTTCCCTTCTGCCCTCTGATGCAGATTTATTCATGCAAGTGCTTTCTGAAGCAGCAGCCCATCACCTTTAAGTGCTTCCCTGATCACCCGCTGATTTCTGCAGCCTGTCTTTCCTCAACAGATAGGGCAGCACTAGACCTGCCAGTGATTTAGAAAGAAAGGAAATGCTAATGGAGAAGTAAATACAGATGGGAGGTATTGGGCCTATTTTCTCCTTTCCCAAACCAAAGGTCAAGCATACATTATCAGCCTGAATAACCTTCAGATAAAGAAAACCCTACCTGGGAAAGCAAAAAATATTACCTTTAAAATATTGTCTTGACATTACCTTGCAAAATGGTGACTAATAGGCCTAAAGATACTTTGGAATTTCTGTGTTATATCTGAAGGAAAAAGTCTTCATTCCTCAGAACCAGCTGAGGTCTTGTCAGCCTGAAAGAATTTACAACCTATGCAAACAATTTCTACAAATTGTAATGGTTGGCCTAATAAAACCTTATCTCTTCCTATATACCTTGCCAAACACCTCAAGCAATGGTTACAGGGAGGTGCGTGATTGTACAGAGCTGTGCAAAAGGCACATCAGCTTAGAAAGCCTGAAAAATGCTATTTTTAATAAAGCTCTGTGGAGATTTGCAATGGGAGACGTTGATAAGAAAAGACCATTTGGTAGAAGTGCATCACTGTAATCACCTATGGCTTAGTATTATGGTCATCACTGTTACCCAAATGTTGGATCTGGATGCAAAGCAGGAGACTCTGTGTTTCTTATTGCACTACAGATTTCCCATCAGAAGCACATACCTGCCAGACTAGACTCTAGACTGCCATATCTGGGTCTGTGACTCTGCCTCCTGATATGCTGTGGCAGTCAATTGCTTTGTTTTTTTCTGTTGAACGCCCACTAGTCCTGTCCATCTTCTGTTTCTTCTGCTGGCAAGTGCCAGGAGTAACTCCTGCAACAGGTATATCTCAGATGGTTCAAAACCTGGATTAGAACGAGTTATAAGCATTTATGGAACTTAAAACAAGACCTTCCTTTGGGTTTCTAAAATCATAAAATTGTCCTCCAAGGGCACACTTTTCTAGGAGCAATCATGGAGTTTGAGTCAGTGACAGAAAGTAAACACCACGTCAGTGTGATACAACAGCAACAATATTTCGAGATGATTGATAAGAAAAGCACTTCCCAGAGGTGATTTTGGCAGGTGCCCGTTAATTCAGTTCTCCAGCTGCCACTTTGAGTCATAAACCTGCCAGGAAAAGGGACCACAAGTGGCCACCTACTCCCTCCTCAGAAACAGGCTTCAGCTTATGCTTTGACCAGTCTCAGTGTGCATGGCCTGCTTTTACATCCCTCCACTAAAGAGGATTCTCTTACCAGCCCCTTAGGTTTTATTTCTAACATTCAACTTAAATCTCCCTTGCAGCAAATTTAGTCAATTTGTTTTCTCTTTGTATTAACTTTTTCAGTTATTCAAAGACTGCTACCTTGCCCCACATTTATCCTGCTCTCTCCTACCTGTATAGAAGCATATTCTTTTAATGCATTCATAGGCCATTTTGATTGATTATCTGATATTTTTATTGTTCTTTTTTGGGCTCTCTTCAACTGTGTTTTGTTGTTGGTGTTGTTTTTTTTAATCAACACATTATTCCAGGCAACAATTTCTGAAGACAAATGGAAAAGAACAGATTTCTGCTCTGTTTTCTGTATGACAAACTTACAGTGGCAGTCCTATAATTACAATGTCCACTATGTAAATGCTGCTTTCTCAGACTTCTTTTCTGCCCATCTCTCCAGCTTACAGAGGTTCTTATTAAGGGCTGCACATCTCTTGACTGGGTTTATTTACACTCTAACTACTGGTTCACCAAGAAACACTGTATGGACAGCATTCATGCAATTTCAGTCAGAGTATCAAGGGACCACTCCTGCTCAAGATATTGGCTTGTGTTAAAGAGGTTTAGTGAAAGATTAAGACAAAGAAACTATCCTGAGGCTGTTTTTGTGTTACAACCTTTATAACAAAAATCCAACAATCTTACGTTTCCTCAAAGATGAAAAGTAACTGAACACAGGAAAAATACTCTTGGGAAGATGGATGTAATGGCACAAATTCTTATCTGTTTCTGTCTTGACCCAGGTGTCAGAATTCTTCCCTGAATCAGTTCCAACGAAGAGACCAGCTTTCCACCATATCTATCCAGTCCAATCCAAGGCTCACAGCTGAAGTAATTTAATTTCTTCCTAAGTGTGACCTCAGGATCTGGTTAGATGCCACTTTCCCTGATATAGACAAGCCTTTAGAAATGCTTAATTTTCTCTGTCTGGACAGACAGTGAAAGTTACTGTTTTATTGAAACTGTAATGAGGAGGGAATTGTCTTTGAGAGGCTTTTGTTGAGTAGAAGCTATACACTCCCACTTTCTTTTTACTCTGCTGAAAACTCATTACTGTGGCATTGGCCACAGAGCAAAGTGCAATCTCTTTTGTCCTATTCTTTGTCTCATTAAGAAAAATCCCCATCTTTGTGCCATGATTTCTTCTTTTTGGTCTATGCAATTGATACTGAGGTCCTTGCAATGTTGTGTTTCTCAGACCATATTGGAGATCAACAGTCAGTGCCACAGTCTTGGGCAGAAATCCTGGTCCCACCATACATCAGCAGGCCCAAAAGAAATGTTCATTGCTGCTTTCTGCTGTTCAGTCACTTCACTCTGGTTTCTCTGACTTTCTTTCTCAAAAAGTGCTCAGCCCCCTGCACCACATGTTGCTCTGGGTCTGACAAACCCTACCTCATATGCCTTGAACTTGCTATTGACCCTAAAATTTCCAGTTCTATCTTTGTAGACAGAACTTTGTAGATCTTTATTTTTTTTTCTACTTAGCTGGTAAGAAATATGCTATAGACCAAAGACTTACCCTGTAGAACCTCTTCCTATCTGAACAAGCTTCAGAGGCGTTTGGGGACAGATAATTGTCTACCTAACAAAAATACTTGAGGAAGAAAAGAAGGAAGCCACACGTAGGTGGAATAAAATCAGTAGCTCTGAATATTCAAAATTACTTGGGGTATTTTGAACCCCACTTGGAAAAGACAGTTACTTTATATCCTGAATATTAATAATTTATTTTTTAATATGATTAGTAATCATATTAACTTACAAAAATCAGAAATGTGCTAGCCAGTATGTTTTAAAACACATGCAGTTTCCCTACCCAAAGGAAGGTATAGAAGTTCCATGCAAGGTAAATTTCATATGAAAAGAAGGTCAGACTAGGCCAGAAGTTAACAACTTCAAAGGAACTCACTCTTTCACACTGGCAACAAATCTGTTTTTCCAAGTTCCTTGCAAGCAATGCAAACAGAGTTAACAAAATATGTTTGCTTAAACAACAAAGAAATGGAACATTCCTTTCTTAAGAAAGGCTTGAGAATTGGTGTGTCCATGGAAGGGAGTGGTTTCTTCCTCATTTTTTAAGGTGATTGAAACAAGGAGAGACAGTCAGACAGATTTAAACTTGATAAAAGGATTCAAGTACATAAATCAAACATTTTGTGTGAAGCAAAAAAGCTAAGCTCCTTCATATGGAGATGTTGCTCAGTTTGGTACTGTAGGAGAAATTACACAAACCATTGCCCACAGAAAACCCAGCATAATGAATAAAATTTGTCTTGAATTATTTATTTTTAGTGTTTTATTTTATCTTCTCTATCTTGCACAGCCTGGAAATTGTTCTTGATGAGAGCTTTTTGAGCATCTGAGTCTCAAATTAAAACAACACATTAATGTATTCTATACATGGAGGTAGAAAGATTAGAGTGGAGTGCTTAGAAATGCACAACATTTTCCACTAATGGGACCTATAGTGTGCACCACTTTACTACCTTAAAATATATCCATCAGATAAAGTATTCTTGGTTGTACGATGACTGAATAAAATTTAATAGATGCAGAAGTGACAGAGCAGAACTAATCCTTTCCAAAATACCAGTTCTATAATAAACTGCATTTGTTTTGAAATCTGATTAAAAACGTGTCTTCCAGCACTAGCAAGACCTTAGAAAGTGGAAAATCAAATGTAGTGTGGGCCATAAATTTCAAATTGCCAGATCACCTGTAACTGAAGTGATTACTTTTTTCTTATTGAGGAAGGTTTTGTTGTTGGGGGATTTTTTTTTTGTCTTTTTGTATCAGAGCATGTTATCCCTTTAATACCTTGCAAAAGCCAAGCCTTCCTGTCTGTGGTGATAAAGAAGAAGCAATCCTCCTGAGTGTGTCTGTGCTGGGCTTCAATATCAGAGAGCATGATGAGTGATTTTCAGTCCAAAATGCCACCACACCTTAATAAGTGATTGTGTCAGTGCAGCTTTCTTGTGTGCTCTTAGCCTGTCCCAAACACCACACCAAGCTTAACCCCTAGAAAAAGCAGATTTAGGAGCCATGTGCCATGATCTAAGAATCCACCTGTGAAGAGTTACCAGAGCTAAAGGTGGGTAAAGGGCATGACAAAAGCCAAGGTAAATACATCACTCATGTAAACACTTAGTCTATCTACAGTGGTCCAGGCTACTGCCAATCTGGGGACTGAATGAACACTCAAACTGAGATCTGAGTCCTATGAATTCCCTGCCAGATATGTCACACTACATCACTAAATTTCCTCTTCTACTTCAGTACTTTTCTATTAGGTTACATTATAGAACTCTCTCATAAAGGGAAGTGGATAGGAAACGTGGTGCAAGACCTGCATTTACTTCTGAATGCAAAACATTTACCAGCATCTATGGGTGGTACTGGTTATGTCAAACTGAATGTTTTGATGAAAGCACTATCTAAAATTAGTAAGGATAAGAAAACCCACAGAGACAAATTAAATACTGTATTAACTGCATTGTGATATAGTTAAATAGAATTAAGTCTAAACTTATTTTGAATACAGAAAATAGACCTGTGAATGTAGTTCAGGCTAAGTTCTCCTACTATGCCTAAATAGGCCATACAGGAAATTTTCTTAAGCATTTTATTCACTTTCCCCCTACACCTTGCAGAAGAGTTTAGAAGACATCTGAGAACATCTTTCTGACAACAGACATGGAAAGGTGACTGTAGCAGCCAGCTGAATAATTATTCCTTCATAAAATGCCCAAACACATGTACTTCTATAATTTTAGTCACCGTTTTCTTCAATATGTTCTTTGTTACCACAGCAGCCCAAACAGACAATTAAGTTGCTGATGTTCTGTAACAGAACTACAGAGTTCTGAGATTGTTTCCCTGTTTTGATTTATTTTTTCTTGGAAGAAATCTTTTTCAGTAAAAGCAGATCTTTTATATGCAAAAATGTCCATTACTTCAAAAACTTGAAATTTCCATCTGCAGAAAAGACATTTCAATTGATTCTTTCTCTCAGCTAAAGTATTTAGGAAGCAGGAGATTACAATGAGAATATAAAATGGAGTCACACCTCAGAGTGAGTCCTATCTGTAGACACTGACTTGGTTATTCAGATGATGGACTTATACAGAAGGTTTGTAAGTAGCCTGCAAATCATACATCTAAGAGACCTCAGAAAAAAGCCTTTATGTTTTCTTAGACAAGAAGCAAAAGTCCAATGAAAGTTTAAGGAAAAGCAGAAGGGTTTGCTCCCTCATAGCATCTACTATCCCAGAGAAGATGCCCTTCAATCACAAAGATTTGCCTCCCTCTTTTGAAGCTTATGATTCCTGCTCCTCCCCTCTCTGGATGGGTGAAGTTGACCTCTGGTAAGGTTTCCCTCTGTTCATCACCACACACTGATTCAGAGACAGAGCCCTGCTGTAAGTTTCTCTCAAATATTTACCTTTCATTTTTATGAGGATGATTATTTATAATGAATGTAAATGGAACTGCACCTGCAATTAGATGATCTTTGAATGTGTCCCTCCAAAATCCCATCTCCCACAGAGTAAGAGAGCAAAAGAGAAATGTTGAATCCCTGGCCAGGTCTGTCTTACACATCTCAGCTTCATGGGTCTAAGATTTATGAGCCTAAGAGCAACCAAACTCTTTAGAGACCTTCTAGTCTTGTCTCACAGGCACTGAAATGCTTTATCAAATGCTTTATCTTCATCTGGTCTTTCCTTCTTACCTTGCTTAACTCTGTGGCAGCACTAGAGGACCATGTGGGGGAACAGCCAATTTTTTACCTCAAAATCTTCAGTAAATGAGGAAGTCTTCACTCCCTCACTGTGTAGTAGAAAAGTAATCTTTCTCCTTACCCACCACTCTGTCAGACATTGCTTCTTTGTGCCTAATATACTTTGAGTAGGATATTCTAATTTCAGTTTTGGCAGAAGAAAAGGAGAAGAGATCCTGTCCAGAAAAGCCACACATAATAGCTTGCTGAACTGAACTCTTACAGGGAAACCGGTCAGACTGCAAGATGCAATAATAAGTTTCCCTCAAAATATATCTGATCACATAACAGGTTGATGTATTAAAAATTAAATAAGGCTTGAAATATACAGCAATTTGAAGGCACTAGGGAGCATGCCTAATAAAGAGAGTGCATTAGCTGTTTCTGCTTTCTGAAATTCCTATTTTCTTCAGTGTGGGAGGACCACACTTTGTAAACCTGCTTGTTAAAATCAGTCCTCAGTTCAGTTTGAGGGACACATTTTTAGCTGTGCTTTGGTGTCAATATTGGTCTAATCAGCACCTGACAATTGCTGCTCAGGTCCCTGGGACACTGTACCTTGTGCATTCTCAAAAGACAGGATGAATGTGGAACTTGATCCCTCCAGGAAGAGTAACAGGACCTGAGCAGGATCCTGAGCTCTCGCAGGGGCCACACAGCAATTCAAGGAACTCAGTAGTGTCACACTAGCTTGGGACAGGTTATGCTAACACCTCTATTCTATTCTTCAAGCACTGTCAATGCAAATCAGACATTTCTCAGAATTATACAGAACTGCTTTCCAGTGCAAGTTAGAGAAACAGAGGCACTTCAGAAACATCCTACCTGGTATCACCACCCTCTTGTGGTTCCCAAACACACTTAAAAATCAGATCCCTGTGGGCACAAGTCTCACTGAAAATCATACGCTGCTTTAGGTCACACAGATGCAATTCAAAGAAGGCTCTCTATGCTCACGTTTCATGGAATTCATTGGAAAGGTGAGGAGGAAGAGGGAGTCAACAGACATGCTCCCAACTTACCTTTAGGGCAAAGTTCCAGTCCCTCCAAACCCACAGTAGCTGTTCAAGTATTTCACACAAAGAAAAGCCCTACCAAGAACCGAGTCCCTTGGCTGGTGTCCAAGACTCCTGCTGGAGATGTGGGTGCCCGCTTCCCTCCAGGAGCAGAAGGCTTTGGCCCAAGGGTGGGCTCAGCCCATGAGCTGTGGTTAACAGGAGGCACTGCTGCAGGTGTGTCCTGCAGGGGCTCTGCCCGTGCTGATGCCCCACAACAGCAATGAAGGAGGGTGAACTCAGCAAACTCAGGGTTTGCACTAGACCGGCACAGAGGATGGTCTGAGGATCAGAGAGGGACCAACATTCTCCCACCTAGCTACTCTAAGACTGGGTTAAAATTTTTTAGGGCACTTTCATGTCATTCCTGGGGTGTGCATCCACAGCATTGCTCTTTTCCAACCATGCAGAAAGAAGTTGTCAGCCCACTACTTTTCAGGAGTGCCCTTTTATTTTTGTAAAGCTGCATGGGAAATGGTAGGTATATGAATGTGTCTCAGAGAAGTTAAATGAAACCACTGTGCATTGGGCTTGTGCAGTTTCCTTCCTGTCACATTCAAACCCATCAGCAGCCCAGTCCAAGCACACACAGGGCTAGGTTAGGGAGCTCATCAGGCATGCTATCCTCGCCTTCTGACTTCCTCTTGGAAATAAAAACGGTGGCCCTAATGAGAATTAATTAGGGTTGGGGGTGGAGAAGGGGATCCATCATGGTTTTGTTTGTGTTGTTTGTTTTCTGTAAAACCATGGAGGGAAAAAAAAAATCGTATTACTTCTCTATGCAATATAGTAAACGGAATAAAAAGTGAACACATGGTAATTAGCTTCTCCATTAAGTATACCAAGCATAGACAATGGCAATCGTGCAGTGCTGATTACAGACATTATCCTTGCCTGGACTTTTTTTTCCCACCATTCAATCAACACTGCTAAATAGAAACTTCAGTGTTCAATATTATAAGACACTAGCTGGCAGTTATACAAAGATGCTTTACACAATGTCATCTGGCTGCTTGCCTGATTCTCATATTACCTTCCTGTCTTGCCTTATACACTAATACGCATGGCTGATTAGAAGAAAAATGCAGAAGCTGCTTCCTTCTCGTCTTGCTTTTTTACTCCAGCTTCATGCCTTGAGGGAAAAAAGGAATCACATTTGCTAATTTCCCCAGCAGTGCTTAACCTGGGAATGGAACAATTCTCTTTCAATTCCTCATTAGTTATAACTCATACACAAACACTGCCTTGCACCAGACTAATTGGGAAGTCTTTGATTCCGCTCTGAGAGAAATGGTGATTACTGTTGTTGTACAGGAGTCCTCTAGTAGCCTTGCTAAAGAGGGTCTCAGAGTTCAAAATAAACATTTTCAAGGGCTGTACAGTATCCAGGGGTCAGATGTCTGAAAACAGGATTTCAGACTGAAAATCCCAGAAGCTCAAATGACTCTGGAAAATGTCGAGGAACTCCTTAAGTGACTGTTTTGGGGTGGATTTGCTGATATCAGTAGATCCCTTGGGGAGTCAGAGTAGAGTTTATGCCAGTTTCTCGAGGAAGATAAGCCTTCTTGCAGGAAGAATAATTTTCACACATCGAAAAAATGTGGGGTTTTGTAGTCCTGTTTACATATTTCTGTTTTACTCTTTTATTTCTTATGGTAAAGCTATTTCAAAGCAGATGTTGTAGAGCCAGGTTTCTCAGACAAACATTTGTTTTTCCCTGGCTATTTTAGCCAGGTTGAATCTGAAGTCTAGTCAGGTGTCCAGGATTTCCAGATGTCTCACAGCCACATCAGAGCAAATTCTGTGTGTTGGAAAAACCTGGGCACACATATGGACACCCTTTACAGCAGAATAATCAGTGCCTAGGATATCTCACACATGTTCAGGTGCAAGTCACCTTCACGGCAAATATGTCACAAGTCCAATAATTTCCCAGCTCCTCAGTGAACCTTTCAGGAAAGGAATGAGGAAAAATGTGGGGCCTTTATATTAATAGGAATTTTTTACACTCTTAACTGATATATCTCTGCATAGGTATAGATCAAAGTCTCCAAGCTGAAATCTTCCCTTGCAATTTAGCAAGAGCTCTGGAATCAAGCTGGCTTGTGAAAATGTGGGTGCTGTAACAAATGACCTGAGCACACACAGGGCAACTGGCCCTGTGTCAGACAGGATCCCTGCTCTGAGGATTGGTCACTAAACACTGCAAACAGCCAGCAACTGAAAGTGTGAAAAATAATTTTCCCAATTTATTCTGCCATCACAACAAACACATTTCAAGTAGTCTAAGAATTTAACACTGGACCTTCAAATTTATACGTAGGCATATATAAAATTTAAATACAAATGTGTAACTATACATTAAAATGTGTTGGTGCTGTACAGATTGGAGAAACTTTAGGCCACCTACAAACCTCCTCCCTTTCTAGCTTTGTGACTGCTGTACCTAAGCTTATGCTGATGACATGATATACAGGCAAGTTCAGGACTAGAAACTAAGCACCAGGGGACTGAAGAGTCTCCTTGAAATAACTATTTTTTTAAAATATGCACCTATGAGGGTAAGATTTCCATGGCTGAAGGTGAATCCTAGGATTGCCAGGCAATACAGCAGAATTCAGCTGTTTCTGTAGCCTTAACTCAATGGCATAGAAAAGTTGGGCTGGGGACACCTCTGCTCATCTGCAGTGCTTCAGGGATCCTGAATGGGAATTATTCAGGTTTGACTCAATGCAAGAGATATGAAGTGCTGCAATTAGTCCTACTATTCAAAGTAGTGATGGAAGCAGCTCACAGCCCACAGAATTGTACATCTCTAGCGAGTATTTTAAATATGAGGAAATCCCTTTTGCATACTTAAGGTTTAAGCTATGCAGGTCTGTTTTGCCAGAAACATATTCCTTTGATAAGTTCCCCCCCATCACAAAATGTGTACACAAAATGCAGTTTCACTGCTGCTGCTCTTCACACATTATGATTGGCCAAGAAAAAAAGGCAACATACAAGTCAAGTGCTGCATTTAAATCCTCTCCAAATTCTACTTCTTTTTTTTTTCTAATCATACTTACACTTCAGAAGGTGATACGAAATCCTGCCTGGTCAGCAGCATATGGACTTGCTTCATTCTCATAAGCCAAGCAATAAGCAGGACCTCAACCACCCCACTTGCCTCCTACTGTTAGAAGAGAAACAGCTCAGTGCTTAAAAAAAGCTTTTAGAGATGTCCATCTACTGTGTCAGACATCAAGTGCTGTTTTTCCCTAAAGAAGACATTGAAGCTATGCTTATGATGAAGAACTCATAAAAAATTAAGTTCACACTACGGTTATGTATGTCTTCAAATTCAAGCTTGATGTTTTTTAACAAAAAACAAGTTGCTGTTCTCAGAGAAGAGGTAACTGGGCGATATTCTGTGATGCATTGAAATGATTATTTGTCTCCAGAAATGCTGGATTCTGTTTAATTCTGAAGAAAAATATAACTATGCATGTGTAGAGCATGAATGAATAAAACCATACATTCACAGTCTCCTGGTCCTTCAGCACAGCTCAGAACCATTTCCACAAGACACTTTGCACTCTGTTCCTCCTAGCTTCTCCACCACCTTCTTCTTGCATGTACCCACAAGAATAAGGAGTAAAACATCCCTCATTCATTACCAACCCTTCCAAAAACACTTTAAATAAATGGGTTTTGAAGGGCAGCTGTCTCATCCCTCAAGTTCCATAGGCAGCTGAGCACACAGGCTGTTCAGCATCAAGCTCTTGATGGTGTTGAATAAGCAGTTACTGTTCCAGCTATCTACAGGAATTAATGGGATTTAGATGTCTTGTAGGTATTTGCTTTGGAGTTTAGGAGTTAGGTCTTCCAATTTAACTGGAAAAGAAAAAGAAAAATTTTTTAAAATTAAAGTTTCTCCTAACTAGATCTTTAAGTTAATTCTAACAATTTTTAATTGTGCTTTGCAAATGGTTCTTCTTTACATTAGCTAATACTTAGAGAAAATTTCTTCAAAAAGTATTTTATACATGCATCAGTGTTTACTTTAGTAATGTATTTTGAAGCTTCCTGCAGACATTTCATGGAGAAATATCCAGTTCTTGTACATCTTACAGTAATCTTATTAAGTGATTTGCACCTCTGATTTCCTAAGTCAACACCCAGAGTAATATGACATTAAATTACATCTGACCTTCTCTGTTCCTTCAAAACCACACTTTGTCAGAGTATTGAGTGTTTTATAGTAGATATCTTTTACTTTAGAATGTGGTCACAAGAAGCCAAAGGCTGCCAGTATTACCTATTTTATCTGCAGGGCAGTTGGTAAATGCATACCCAGATTGTTAAGGTCATTTTTGTTCTCCCTATTTTCAAGCTAAAATAACATTATAGCTTATAAACTACAACCAAATAAGTCAGTGAACCCAGATAATGCTCAGGGGAGATGATAGAAAGGCTATCTTCTCACAAATTAACCACACTCATTTAGGATCTATAATAAAATCTGGCATTTTGCCAGTTTCTCAGCTATTTAATAAAAGCATAATTGAAATTTTTTTTGTTATTTTTTAAGAGAAACAAAGAATGACTTTGAATTCCTGAGCTTAAATCATGAGAAGAAGCATCTCTGAGATAAAAGAGGTATTTTTGTACTGAGCTGGCATGGGTACTTTGTCCTGACAGACTGTTTTCACACAGTAAAGCAGATTCTTTTGGACAAAGTTTAGCACAAAGCTTTAATGTATCAGGCCAGAAAAAAACCACAGTGAGGTAATGCCATGGGATAACACTGAAATATTAGTGAGGAGGAAAGCTAAGAGTTGGCAGCCTCAGGGTGTCAGGCTGAGATTTTATGAGCATCTGGGCAGACTGAAGGGATGACCAGTGCCAGCAGGCAAAGCATCACCCTTTCTTTCTCCTGCCACACAGTTCTCCCCCTCCTGACACTGAGTAGGAAAACATGCACTAGGAGCTGTTTTTACACCTGTAATTTAAACAATTTTTTGTCTTATGCTGTCCCAGCTCTGAGCACAGATACCTGACTCTGCTTTACCCTGGATCTTAGGTTAAGCAGTAAAAGAGCCATTCCCTGCTCAGGATGAGCCACAATCCTCTCCAGCTCAGACACTTCATTTCCCTGTCCCAGCCTGCTCTCAGCACAGGCAGTTGGTGGGAAAAGGGACATAAGGACACTGATTCCAGCTCTGTGCCAAGCAGGAACTTACTCACAGAGAAATGGAGTAAACACAGCATTTATAACAGGAAGATACAGTGCTACAGCTGGTAACAATAAAAAAAGCTTTACTGTATGAAAAGATCAAGTTTTACATCTGTATAATCTAAATCAGGTTGGTTTAAATGCTAATGCCTTCAGTTCTGCAACACATTTTCCCCTTAGTTTAATATTGCCTTGGTAGTGTGACCTTCAGCTTTTATCACAAAACCCCTTTCTCTAGTAATTTGGTGAGAGAAAATTAAGAATAAAGCTCCTGTGTAGGAGGACTACTGGTATGAATAAGCTTTTTCAGAATGCAGTACTGAATTTTTTCCCAATTTGCATGAATTTCTCAGCGTATTTTGTATATAGGCCCAGAGCTTTGTGTGTATTTTAATTACATCTCAGGATATAGAGTGCTGGCTCTTGTTGTTAATGTTGTCAGGGCCATAAAGTTGATGGTAGGCAACAAAAGACTGAAGGAAATTTACTACAATTTTGTGGTTTTTTCTAATTTATATATGACTCACTTGGTTCCTTGCTCTTACATAAAAGTTCTTTCTTTACCAACAGGGTTGATAAATCTGATGGCCTGAAAACCTAAAAGAATGAAACAAATATGTTTAATTATTCATATGAGGAATAGGTTTTATTTTATTTAACAGCTTTCCCTCTCAGCTTACTTCTAAGAGGTTTGGGGTTTTGTTGGGGTTTTTTTGGTTTTTTTTTAGTATAATTGAAATAGTCCAAAGAAAGGAAAAGTGTTCACAGTTGTTTTTATTTTGTAATTCCATTCTTATTATTTTTCTAACCTACTCAGATTTTCTCCACATTTACCTATTCTTATCTTTTATGTTCTTTGTCTGTGCCTCTGGGTTCAGGTGCTACATTTATCCTGCATAGCACCTAGCACATCAGTGTACTGACCTAGTGAGTTATGTCTTGCAATTTAAATCATATTCTTGTAGAATCATCAAATCATTTAGGTTAGAAAGGGCCTTTAAAATCATTGAGCCCAGCCACTCACTCAGCACTGCCAAGCCCTCCATTAAACCATGTCCTTAGAGTTATGGCTACTTGTCTTTTAAATACCTCCAGGGATTCCACCACTTACCTGGAAAGTCTGTTCTATTGCTGGACAACCATCCTATATAAAAAAAAAAAAAAATCCTAATATAAATCTATCCAATGTAAACCTGCCCTGGAGTAATTTGAGGACATTTCCCTTTGTCCTATCACTGGTTGCCTGGGAGAAGAGACCATCTCCTACCTGGTTACCAACCACTCTGAGGCAGTTGCAGAGAGTGATAAGAAACCCCCTCAATCTCCACTTCTCTAGGCTGAACAGCCCCAGCTCCCTCAGCTGCTCCCCATAAGACTTGTTCACCAGCCCTGTTGGGATTCTCTGGGCTCACTCCAGCACCTCAATGTCCCTCCTGAACTGAGGAGCTCAGAACTGGACACAGCACTCAAGATGTGACCACACCAGTGCTGAGTGCAGAGGAGCAATCATTTCCCTAGTTCTGCTGGACATGCTGTTTCTGCGTGATGGTGAGTATGATTCTGAAAAGAACACATTTTCAATGTTGCCACCATCAGGAGATGCCTGTCATGATTATTCAGCTCCTTGTTGCTGCCTCTTAAATACCCTTTGACAGCAGATTAATTCAGAAGCAACTTTTGCTCATCTTCAGAACACAAAACTGAGCAACTTGTAGTGAAAATCATGACAAATATTGAGGCAAAAACCTTAAATTTGATAACATTTCAGCCACCTTTCTAGGCTGAAGTGCAATACTTTCACTTATAGCTGTTTTTATTAAGAAGCAAGTGCTCTTTGGCAATTATATCAATTTCATAGATTATTTTTTTAGTTGTTGCATAATGTATTCATGAGTAATGATTTTCATTACCCTGATGATGACTCCACTGAGACAGTAACAGACATTTTTCCTTGAAGAGTACAGTTTGGTAAGCGACCTACTATTAACACATGAACTAGAGGAAATACAGTTGAGAGAACAGAAGCTGCTGTATGGCTGGCAGCCATAGATGTACCTATGAAAGTGAATTTGAAGCTGGACTAGATAATCCATGCAGTTTTCTGTCGCCCCAGGCCCAGGATTTCATCCAAACCATGGATGCTTACTCAGCACTTGCAATAGAGCACCTCTGCATGTGGGATTTTAGCAGAAATGCACCTCAGCTCACTCAACCAGAAGTGTCAAACTGGATTCAGTTTTGCTAAAGCAAGTGAAAGTTTGCAATTTTGGCCTTTATTATGGCAGGAAAGTAAAAAGCATGTCAGGATACGTGTCATGTAAATATTTGTGTGAAGCTGACTAATTGCAGATGAACTGAGCATGGGAACTGAATTGAGCTATGACTTAGTCAAAAACAAAGTTAAGTCACTGTTACCATGACCATTCAGTCACCATTACCAGCCACAAGGAAAAATGACCTTGTGAGTGAGGAAGTAGCCAGGGATTGAGTCTGGGTTCAGTTCCCTCTTCTGCATGTGACAGGATCAGATGGTAATATCCTGGCTCAGTAGGGCAGCTGATTTTTCTGAAAGAAACAGGAAATAAACAGGTACTGAATAGCAACTCAGTGTAAGCAGGGCTGATTGTGTGTTAATGAGATGCTGAAGTAGTTATTCAGTATATGCAAAACCAGACCTGGCCCCAGATGAACCTGCATAAATGAAAAGCATTAACAGTGGTATTAAAAATAAGCCCTTCATCTCTCTATATACTTCTTCTACATACTCATTTGCAAAATAAGAGGAATATACTGCTTTGAATAATAAGTATGTCTTCTGTTTTGTTGATGTGAGCACTTTGGATAGAGTATGAAGACCAAGAGGAGAGGGAGAGGGAGAGGAGAGTTCTGACCTTCAGCCAGTTCTTCACCCACCTCAATGTGAACCTGCTCATTTTTTGTAAGCCCTTGCTGACTGTGCCTCATGACTGTATAGTCCTTAAATGCCTTTTGATAATTCCCAGTATGATCTTCTACATAATTTGTCCAGGAACTGAGGATAAACTAACAATTCAGTTTTTCCTGGGTCTTTCCTCATGACCTCCTTGTAAATTGGAATACTAGTGGCTAGTTTCCAGTCAGTGGGGATGTTCCCAAACTACCAAAATCTTTGATAGATGATTGAGAGACATCCTGCCATCACATGCACTACTCCTTCAGTGCTCTGGGGTGAATCCCATCAGGCCCCATAGGCTTGTGATTTTTCAACTGATGCACCTGGTCCTTGCAACATCATACCATATATTCATCATATACTAACATTTCAGTATATATGCTTCCTTTTTCTCGTCTCATCTCTGTACACCTTCCTCTGCTGGTGGAATATAATAACACTTTTTATAAAATTCACAAAGTGAGGGGTAAAGGGTTTTGACTTTCTTGAACTTACCAACTGGGACCACCAAAAGATTTGTGAAAATAGAATTTTCTATGATAAAGCTGCAATCTACAGTGAAAGTACCTGAAATCTCAGGAGAAAGACCTTTCATTCAGAATTTCCAACCTGCCTTGCTAGAACTGGAAGCTTCAGATGATTCAATTAATATTGGAGGAAACAGCACCTTGGGGGCATAACTCTTCTGTTCCCCCTCTCCCTCAATCCTTGACTACAAAGTGTGAAGTTTCCAACTGAATTCATAGAGTTTCTTGTGCCCACAGAAAAGTCTATACTGCTTAAAACTTTTATTTAACTTGAATCTCAATTCTAGACTTCAGGCCTTTTTCTCTTTTTGGTCTTTTTTGGGGTTTTAAAGGAAAAACCAGACTCTCCTTACCGGCAATATTCTAAAGTTTTCAGGTATTTATGTTCATTCCTATAGCTTTTTCTGGAAGTTATCAGAATTGTTAGGAAACTTACAGAACTCTTGACTTCACATCTAACAATAAATAAATGTATTTTGTCCATAGACTAATGAAACTTGCTCTCTACACTTTATTCATTAAAGTATAAACACCCCTTGGCATGTTGCAAGCACTTTTACCTGCAGAATAATAACATTCCCTTTGATTAAAGCTTGGAAGTCTTACAGATCATTGACTTATAGGAAAAAAAAGTGTGACAGGATGTTCAAGGTTTAAGTGGATATTGAATGGAACTGAGATTTTACAAAACACTCACATTTTTCTTTTTTAATAAGGACAAGTTTCCTGGTGAAAGATGGAAAATAAATCAATCAATTATTTTAAAGAATCGTTCATTCACTCACTGTGATGTGTGTCTATATATAAATACAAGTTTGTTTAACTCTCACTACCTCCCACTAAATTCTATATCTTTGGAAGCTCAACACAAGTTTTTTGTATTCACCAGTCATTTAATAGCTCCAGAGACATTCCCCTTTTCACCTGACCTTCTTTCTCCCCACTTTTTCCTACTAAATCTCCATGTACATGTGGGTTGGCTGTCTCAGAAATGCTTCACAGTGTTCTGAGGCACAGCCTTTGTTTGCCCAGAAGTCTTTTAAACTGGCTCACAGGTGAGCACTCAGTATGCCACAGGTGCAGCAACAGAAGGTGCTAATTTTTCATCTTTTTGAATAGTTGATCTTTATTCAACTGCTGGAAGGGAGGCTGATGTTTCTTGCTGTTTCTACAAAAGTGTCCTCTTGAGAGTTCAGAGCACTTTATTTCTTGGTTGAATTGTGTACAGACTTTTTATACCTTTTTTTGCAGCCAACTAACTTATATGTATTTCAGTACTAAATGCACAAGGATTCTCTAAAAACCATGTAGAGATTCATTACATTAAAAACCAGAAAGAACCATCAAATTGTCTAGTCTTTTTTCACAGACCAACTATACATTATTTTTGCATGGAGCCTAAAGAATGGTTTCTGACATCAGAAAAAAAAAAAGAAAAAAGCATAACTTCTACAAAGGTATCAAATCTTGATGAGCATACTAAGCAATGGAAAATAATCCACCTCTCCTGAGAATTATCTGCTGTAATGGAAATCACTACTAAAAAACTGCACTCTGTTTTTCAGATTAATTTGCCTGCATTCTGCTTCCAAGCATTGATTCCAGAGAAGCCCTTTAGAAAATCCTTTATTTTTTCATTAAGTTATTTAAACACTGCCACCAAGCCTTGTGTCTGATAGACCAGATGAATTGCTGGGTTTTTTGTGAAGAATTTCCTCCACTTTTCTCATGTCTCTCTACCAGTCTCCAATTTTTCAACATTTTTTTAAGGAAGGTGCCAGAACAAAAGGTGCTATTCTAGCATTAATCCTATTCTATCTCATGGAAGTTAAAATCACTTCCTAATTTCTCATCAGTGATCTCCACTGTACACATCCCCAGGAAGCAAATCTTGGCATATTTTGAAAACTGTTTTGGAATCAGGACTTTTAGCCCTTAAACCCATTGAAGAATCTCAGTCAGTATCACAGAGGCATTTCCCTCTGTGCATTAATTCCTTGAGGTCTATTATTTAGCCAGTTTAATTCTATTTCATATTTTCAATACTGATATTAAAAAGAGCAAGATTTTTTAATAATGGTCAAAGGTAGTGCTGTCACAGTCTACCTACCTATCTTGATAAACCAAGTCTTAATTAAAATAAAAAGAATACATCAGGTTTGATTCCCATGATCTCTTTGCCATAAAATCATACTTTTCATATTTACGTATTTTTTATTTCTTTTCAGATTTAGATTTTCATCATATTTTCTGCCTGTTCTGATGGCAGGATGGCAGGTTAGCCAGCCTCTATATATTCTGTTATCCCTCATTTGTAGGTTTTTTAGTATTATCATAAATTTTGTCCTTTGCATAGGTTTCTGTGATTTCCAGCCAGTTGCTTTGGTGAACTTTGAAAGTTCTCTTTTTTTAAATACATGAATGTTTAATACACAATACTGTCTTCCTTAGCCACAAATGGACTGGGAAGTTATTCCCAGCACTACTGCAGTGAAGTCCCTCTTGCTCCTTCTTTCCAAATTCTCTGGAGCCTTTTTCCTTTACTAGTCAAGAGAAGTGTCAAATACTGTGTATGTGTGTGTGTATCTATATATATATATATATGTATGTATGTATGTATACACACTTTATATGTACTCTTCCCATGGTTCTTTTTGTTGCTGAACTTACTGGATAAAAACACAGAGTTAGGCAGTTCAGTCTGCTGCCAGTACAGAATGCAAGGATTTATGTTTATTGACTAATTCTATTAGCCAAAAACATTTTTAATCAAACATTGACTTTCTTGATTCATAAAAAAAAACACTCTATGACCTGAAATATAAACTCAGACTTCTATTTCTCACATCCCTTGAGTATTCTGTCCCTCAGTCAGCTGTCCTTGGACTCACACAAGAGTTATTGGGAGGGTAGACACAAATGTGTGCACTGCAGGTGCAACTTGGCCAGATTTGCTACAGGTGGGCCCATCTAGAATGCTGTTAGACAGAGAGCTGAGAAAAGCCATACAGAAAGAGACATGGAATTCTGGCTGGCTTTACCTTGGCAAAAGAGTCCAAAATTAAATTTAATAATGTGATGTTTAATAAATATATCATGGGAGATGGGCCAGTATGTCTGAAGGAGAAAAGCTGGTTAAAGTAGCAATGTTGACATTAGAATAAAAGTATCTATATCAGCTAGAAATGGACCTAGGCTTAAGTCCCTGATGTGGCTGCACACTGCAGTATCCTGGCCCCAGGGCTCATCCTCAGCTGTTCCTTCCACTGCTGTGTCCCATGTTTCCATGGTTCTGCCTAAAACCCACTCTCTTTGTTATGCCAGGCTACACTAATCTCTATTGTCCTTGAAGAAATAGCCCCAGATGCAAAGCAAGGACCATTTTTGTCACTCTGCTTATCAAATGGCATAAAATGCATTTGGGCAGAAGATAATTTCCCAGCAAAAATATCAAGAGCATGCAATAACCTGTCTGAGCATTTATGCAATGCAAATAGAGATTTCATTGGAGAGGGAATCAGGATTGCTCTTCATATTATTTCCTTTTGTTTGTTTGTGTCTTTTTCTTAGACTAAAAATGTTTTTCCTCTCATTTGAGTAATCCTGATTACTGCAGTACCACCTATGACAGCTGTAACCATTGCTTAATAACAAAATAAAGAGAAAGTAATAATGTCAAAAGGGTGCTGCAAGCATAAAGAAAAAGAGAGCTCTTTGACACTAGGTGAGCATGAACAAATGGGTATTTCTTGTTTCAATATGCATTTTAGAAGTGACCTTTTTTCTTCCAAAGTTGTACCTTTGCTCTTGTTGTCCCAGAAGGCAATATCAAAAAAGAGTAGCAAAAAAAAAAAAAAAAAAAAAAAAAAAATCAAACTATCTTACAAGCCAGCAGGAGAAAGCACTCAGGTTTGAGCCCTCTCTTGCTAAACTTCTGCTAAAGCAGGGTTAAAAGCTCTACATATCAAAAGGAAGAGAATATGTAACTGCTCTCTGCCAGCTATAAAACAAAACTAGATTTTCAAAAGCTGTTTATCATTGGCATGGATAGGGAAAGGAGAGAAGAAACTTTAAGAAATCTCTGCAAGCAGATTTTAACTTTTTGTAATATATATGTGTGGTGGGTTTAGTGCTAGCCAAATGCTAGAGCACCCACTAGAAATTATTTACTCATTTCCTGCTGTGAAATATGGATTAGGAGGAAAGGGCAAAACAGGCTCAAAACTTTAAAGAGTATAAAGAAAAACCTGATTAACAAAATTAAAAGAAAAATTATGAGAAAATCAGAATAAACCTTCAGAACACTTCTCCTCCCCCCCACACCCTCTTTTCATTCTCGCTGACAAGGTAAAGAGACAAAACCTGGAACTTTCAGTCAGTTTACCACTTCTAGAATAGTTTTTCTTCAGTCTACTTAGGGAGGGGGATCTCTCTTGCCATGCCATGGAGACCTCTTCACAAGAAACTGTGGCTTTTCATTTCCACAAATAGAAGCTGCCAGGAAATCTGCAATTGTGAAGTCCCTCCCATCTTTTGCAGCCTTACCACAGCTGCATTCATAGGCCATGTCAACATATTGGGGTATTGTTTTAAGGATGAGCCATTCTAGTATAAAAACAGAAGTTCTTTCCATCCATCTCTGGGAACAGAGGTTTTCTTCTTTCATTCCTGGAGCAAAATTTCTCATCTCTCTCTGTTCAAATTTCTCATTGGATCACAGCAACATCTACTTGCTTCAATACTGGTGCCTCAGCTTGCAGTTGTGTTAGAATGCTACATCCCCCCAATGCATTTCCACAAGTTCCAGGGGGAAAAACAAAGTCTGATATATCAAATATATCTTCACCATACCCTCACAAAAAATAATTTCAGCCTAAGTCTAAGGCATCTCCTCAATTCCTTCCCATCTAGAATTTGACTCCTTTACTGGCTTCAGTGTCCCATGTTGTCGTCTCTATGTCTTCACCCTTTCTTTTTCCTGATTTGGGAGAAAACTGGTGTTTGTAGGTTCATTTGTTCTCAAGCTTTATCAAGGGAAACAGTTTTTACAGAGTTGTGCATCATGGAGAGGTTGATCTCGTCCAGGCTCTGCAGTGGAGGAATTGCTGAGTCTCTCTGCTGACCATGTCACATTGTCACCTAGGGCACCAGTCCCACAGGGAGCCACTTCTGCAGGTAGGGGACTCCCTCCCCAGCGAAAATCCAAACCTAGGTTAAACCATGACAATATGTCATTTTAATCACTCATTGGCTACTTTTCTACTGTAGATTTTGGCCCATACCTCACTTAGAAGCTGTTAGCTGCAAGTATTACAGCTCTGAGGACTTGATGGGAAACAAATGCCATGTTGTTAATAAGAGGGGCAGATCCCTTAACACTATGACCACTTTAAAAATGACAATTATTTCTACTTTTCATAAAATACCATATTTCCAAGATGAGTATAACCCAACATGTCAAACATTTTAGTTTTCATGACTCCCAAAGGCAATCACATTTTCATGACTTTTAATTTAGTTACAATGGCCTTAATTAGGTCAGAACATCAGCTAGAAAATTAAGCAACCACAAAATAAACATGTCAACACAATGGGATGAACCCTGTTTGCAGAGTGCATCCAGCACTTCTTTGTTCTTGGATTCAGTCCCCAACCCAGCCTCACAGGCCTCTGTTTCCAGTTGAAAAGCCTGTGGAGCCCCACAAAAGCAAGTTGAATATTCACTAACTGTCCCAGGCACCAAAGATCTCTGAGCTCTATAGATGGTGTTCTGTCAGGGGAACACAAACTGAAGACTAGAAATCTTACCAAGCTACAGTGCAGCTCAGCAATGGACTGCTTACAAATTTGTCCTACACACTGAAATTAAGACTTTTTCAGTCAGGAAAGTGATGTAGCTATTCACAAATTTGAAGGCCAGAAGGTATTTGCCTGTTTATTTAGCTGACAGCTACAATACTGGTGAGGCTGTACCTGTCAGGTCCCTTCTAGCTGTAACACATAATCCAGGACATCTAGTCTTCTGAAAGACCTCGAATGGGGGAAGTCCATCTACCAAGGACCAGTCTAAGGTTTCAATACACAAACAAAATACCACCCAGCACACACTATTTCTTCCCTACAGAGAGGCAGACAGAAAGAATGAACCATAGGTAATGTACATCATTTACATTGCTTAATATAAAGGTAAGTCTGCTGGGCACTGGGTGTCTTCTGAACAGAGACACTGAAAGCTTCAGTAGAAAAACAAAGCAGAATGCATTAGTGCTCACATAGCAGCAGAATCTTGGGGCTAAGCTTTCCATTCTATGTGTGTATCTGCCAGATTCACATTGGGTACCTGTGAACAGGGGGGCCTGTGCTGTGTAGAGATAGTCTGAGAATGGCATGAGATCTAACAACAATGTGGAGTTAAAATATGCCACTACTGCTAAAGGATTCCAGCTTCCTTATAACTTCAGACTTGTCCAATACTCACAATTTTTGATTCTTTCTTCTCCTGAGACAATGTATGCTGGCACCCAGTGCTCAATCATGCCTCTCTCAATAGGCAGTATAATTATCAGGCTTTTCCTCTCCAACATATAGGGTTATCTTCCTGTATTAGAAAGTTGTTCTCCTGTTCAAACATAAATGGGTGGCATATTGAACACTGTAGCACAAGACACAAAAGTTGCTAATATATTTTCCATTTTCACCTATTCTCCCTGTCTTCCTAAATCTTACATTCAATAACTTGCAGGTAGCAGAATTTAATTACTGAAACACATCAATCACCAGTTCTAGGTCCATTGTGGAAAGCAAATTAGATTTCCTTGTGTAATACAAAGGCCTTTCCTTTGTTTTGCAATAGAAATGACATAGCACAGGCATGAAAAGCACAGATAGGAAAAAGACAAAAGGGAAGAATTGGACTGTGAACATAAAGGACATATTTATACTGATGGACACAAGAACACCTCTGGAATAAGAACTGTATTGGTCTGATTCATAAGGGTACATTAGTACATAGGTCAACAGAAATTAAATTCAGTCTAGCAACTGCATTATTGTAAAAAAAAAGAAGAAAAAAGAGGTAAAGAATAATTTAGGGTAAAAAAAAGACCTGTAATATCAAGTCCACCCATTAGCCTAGCACTTCCAAGCCCACCAGACTCAGAGAATCCTCCCTTTGCTTGGTTATTGCTTTTCAATGAACATATGAATAGCCAAACTGGTGAGAGCCAAGGCTGACAGAAGACAGGATTTGAGGCTACAGCTGCCCTAAGGGGCTTGACCAGGAAGAACTAAACAAATGGCAAGACTAGACTACAGCCCTTCATTACACTTCCCCAGTCACCACCTCTTTCCAGCCCTGGGCTAAGTCTGGCTACTGTGTATTGTGCATTCCCCAATGTATTTCTCTTTCATCATTCCAACCTGTCCAGTCTCTCCTAGTTCCCCCCTAAACCTTTAGTATTCACTGCATCCTTTGGCAGGCAGTGTCACTGACATATCACCTACTGCATGAAGAATAACCTAATTCTGCTTGTTTTGAAGCTTGTTCCTTCTATCTGACTTTGATGATCCCTAGTACTTGTAGTGGAAGAGACAGTGAACCATCAGCTCCCATCCATCCTCTCCACCACACTCCTGATTTTATAGCCTTCTAGTATGTCCCCTGTAATTTGTCTTTTTTCCAGAAAGAAGAATCTTAGCTTACTTAGCTATTCCTTGCACAGCACACGTCCCATATATTGATAGCCCTTGACAATCAAGGACAATTGAACCTTTTTCCAGTTCCACCTATATTCTTTCTGAGATGAAAAGACCAAAGCAGTAAAAAGACACAGACATGCCATGCATTTATATAAAGGCATAATGAACTCTGGTTTGTTCTCTATTGCTTTACCAATAGTTCCTAACACTTGTAGTTTTGTTGTTGTTGTTCAGTGCTGAGCACTGGGCTGTCATTTTCATGGAATTATCAATTGTTTCCCCAAAGTCTCTCTCAAAACTGACAAATCTAGGTCAGAAGTCCTCATTTTACAAATGAAATTTGGGTGATGGCTTTCCTACATGCATCACTTTAATTTGACATGGGTTGAATTTCACTGTCTATCCCAGCTACATTTTCATTCTGGGCTGTCTTTTCAGTTGTGTTAACATCTTAGCAAAGCTTCAATGGCTGCCAGGAGCACAATGCACCAGAGCCTGCACATGGAAGCTGGTGTGTCCCATCCTCCATCCAACAGAACACCTCCAAATTGAGGTGTCTTACTGAAACATCCGTGTGAGGAAAGATGAGACATGAAATTCCAGGAAAAAAAAATTCGACAGGGAAATACAGGAATGAAGCTGAAAGAACTTTCTGTCTCTCAGTAATTATTAATGGGAATTTAAGTTGGAACTTGTTCAGTTGTTTTGTAAAGGAGGTGAAATTCAGCATCTGTGTGTGCACATGGAAGTCTTGTTTAAGGTCTGGAAATCAAAAAGAGGGGAGAAAAGGTAAAGTCTTACAGCTAAGTTCCCTCTGGACATACCTAACACATGCCACTGCTTTCCTTGTAAAAGTTGATAGTGTCTTTTATTGAGATTAGAGGAAGTGTTTATTACACAATTCTAAACAGAGGGGTATTTTCAGCCACAATAAAGAAAGCCTAGAAGATTGCTTAGGAATACACAGAACAGAGAATTTCAACTTGTTTAGTCATTTTAGTGTACAATGTCATATACAATTTATAAGTTTGTGCAAACTCAAAAAAATTTTAATCACACAGACCTATCCTACCATCCAAACAATGTTTGAAAGCATTATCTAGTTTCTGGTCCTGATTTTATGTGTTGCATGCAACGACATTGCCACTTACCGGGTTTTTTTGGGTTTTTTGTTTTTGTTTTTGTTTTTGTTTTTGTTTTTGTTTTTGTTTTTGTTTTGTTTTGTTTTGTTTTGTTTTGTTTTGTTTTGTTTTGTTTTGTTTTGTTTTGTTTTTGTTCATAAACATTAGATGTCTCACCCAAAATACCTGGGAAGGATATGTTGGAGGTTTATTTCCCACTATTGTATACCTACTTATTTCCCCTATATTTTGGCTCCAGATAAAGTATTCCACTATAAAATTCCAGCAGCTTTGTGACACTTTAAATGTGACAGCTCATAGAGAAATACTTTACAACAACTGTTGCAAAACAAATTTTTTTTACCCAGCACTGCTGTTTTAGCCAAATTCCACTAAACACCTCTGTCCCATCAACCACATAGTTCACAGAGTCACTTAACATTCCGTTTGTCTTGAGTTATTGTAGTGGCACTGCCTGCTGCTACAGTTACTGTATTTCATCTTTCTTTGCAGCTTTGCTGACCTCTCTTATTAACACAAGTAGCAACATTTGCAAGGTGCTTAGGGATCCGTTTGCTTAGCAGGGTAGACATGCAGGATCACTGCCACCACTAATAAATAACATTCTGATTCCTCCCAGAAATAACTATACTTATTTTTCCTAGAGCCCATCTGCAGACAATAAGATGGCCCAATTTGCAGTGATACGAGTGTGCATTGTGTTCCTAGGTCAGTGAACAAGTGATGGAGTCTGGGAAGTCATGCCTGGGCTTCCTGTGTACAAATGGTGGCCCAGAGGGCGCAGGCTTTGCCAGCTGTGGTCCATCCCAGAGCCCCAGCAGGGACAGGCAGTGGGCAGTGGCCTTGGGAAAGCCCAGCCCAGGAATCAGCACATCCCTGGGGCAGGGCTGAGGGCTGGATGGCTGCTTGCTTGAGGGCCAGTTGAGCTGAAGTGTGGTGCTGGGCCATGAGCAGGGTTGGAAACGCCCCAGGAGGAGCTGGCAGGAACAGTTCATCACATCAGTGCCCCCAGGCCATGGCAGTGTGCCCTTGGGTGAGCTCCAGCTGCATTCATCCTGTGCTCCAACCTCCATCCCCTCCTCCTGTCCTTTAAAACTCTTGGGAAGTGGTACCAACAGGTTGCAGCACATTAATGTCCCTCCTGGGGTGTGGGCAGGCCAAGCTTCAACTGGTGCATGACTGAGAGTTTCAGAGTCCTGGCTGAATATCAGTGTTCTGATATTAACTGTGTTTGTCATGCTACGTAAGGGCCATCATCAGCAACGGGCCTCAGGCAAAGGGAAAGTAATCAGTCTTCTGGAGAACTTTTCCAGTGGCTGCCAAGAATTTTCTGCATGAGGAAGCCTATTAATGAGCATCATGTGAAAGAGTGTTTACAGAAAGTCAGAAAGTGCTGACCCAGGATGAAGAAAATGTCTCCTCTGCCTGGTTTCACAGCTGAATAATTCTCTGATATTTCATTGAAGGGATTTATAGATAAGATTTACAAAATAACTGTACAAAAATGCTTTTAAAACATGTTTATGCCAACAACAGCCTGGCCCTGTATGGTAATATTTGAGCAGAGATTACATTGCAAGGGACCAAAGGATGTTCCTGGGGTGTAATATCTGTGCAAAGTAGGGTCTCAAAGGTCAGATGGAGCATCTGACCCCCAAAGCTCCTTACTCACCACCTCACCTTGTGACTGAGCCAGCACAATGACAAGCCTGCAAAAGCCTTGTGCACAAGTTAACTTAATGTGCTCCTAAAGGAAACTCAAAACCTCCAGTCATGTAATGAAAATAAACCACACCATTATGAATGGTAGATATTATTTATTACACAGAAGGAAAAAGTAATTTTAAAGTTCCTTTCCAGAAGCTTTGTCAGAAAAGCAAATATTCACATAAACTATGTCTTTTAATTATCTTGCAATTTTGCTTTTTTTTGCTATAAATGAATATTCAGAGCTGAAACATGGGATGTAAGCACATAGGTTGACAAAGTCATTTTCCTGACAAAATACATATCAGAGAATTTTTCTGAAACCAAATAGTCACTAACATCAGCTCTATCTTCTTGTGCTTGCCTCTAGACTTTCAAATGACTAAAGCATAGCAATTTCTCAGGAGATTGTGAGTTGGCTGCCCTAAGCCCCTCACCAGGGATTTTCAAACCCATGGTGGAGCAGGAGGATGATCTGTCACATTGTCCTGAAGCGTTTCTGTCACCTGTGTGATTCCTCTCTTGTCACTGAGCTCGGGCAGGCACAGGCTTCCTGCCCCATCTCCTGCTACTTGTGCCCAACTGCTGAGAATTCTTTTATTAGTTATATATCAACTCAAAATGAAAAAAAACCTGAACTCGTTGTCACAGATTAGTCCACTTGTTGCCACATGACATGCCTGAAGTTAATACTCATCATTGCTGCTTTGAAATAGTGACATTTCCATTAAAAAAGCTAGTAATCAAATCATCCTGAACCAAACTGTCTGCCTTTGTAACTGAGATTCTATCTACAATGGCATTTAACATAAACTGTAAACACAGAAAATGAATTTTTCTTTTATGTATTACCTTGTGCTCTAAGCAGATAAATTTCAAAAGGCTGAATATTTCATCTCTCTTTCAAACTTCTTCACCTTGTGCCTGTCTGTGCCTGTGGAGACTTACACACATATGCTTGGGTACATATGTGCTCTATGTACCCATAGAGTGGTGATATTGTAAAAGAAGTTTCAGAACTGTGTTTTCATGACCTTTCTTATGCATCTACTGATGGAAAACAGTATAAATTACTTGTACCCCATACTGGCCATGCAGACAGTGAGTAGTGTTTTGGTAGGCAAGCAGCCACAGTCTGCCCCAACTCCCCCCAGAGCTGTGAGAGCAGAGATGACAGAGTCAATGGCTCATAGGAATGGGTCCCCAGTGGAAGATGCATCCTTTACCCCTCCTGAAGAAAGGTGTCCACCAAGCTGTGTCCCCTGCCCTGCTGGTGGCTGCACACCCCAGGGCTGTTCTGCTTAGACAGTCAGGCAAAGCTGAGCTCAGAATTTCAGTGTTGGCTGTGTATTGACCCATCTGGATCTCAAATACCTACAATGGAGACTGCAAGCTTCTCTAGGCAAACTCTCTGTCCCACTGCTTGCTTGTACTCATGGACAAAAAGGGTCCAAACACAGGGGCTGTGGCAATGGCTTCCCCTCAGAAGCACTTACATAAATGTTGTCAGAAGCTGAGCTCCCCTTTCTATCCAGTGTTCTCAAAAGTCACATTCTAACCAACCCTTTTGGCATCTTCTGGACTGAGCTCCCAGCCCTGGTGCCCCTGTGTGGCAGCTTTTGGAGATCTGTGGCCAACAGCTGAGCTGTGACAAAAGCTCTACACATCCTGCGTGGTGATTCTGCTACCTGAAACCCAAACATGTCCATTTAGAACACAAAACTACCTGAAACCCAAATATTTCCATTCAGAACACAAAACTACCTGAAACCCAAACATGTCCATTTAGAACACAAAACTACCTGAAACCCAAATATTTCCATTCAGAACACAAAACTACCTGAAACCTAAACATTTCTGTTTAGACACAAGACTTTCTGTGTCTTCTTCTATTGTCACCATTTCTCTTTCTTGCTAAAGAGGACAGTGTCAGTGGTCATCATATCTGAAAGAACCTCTGAGATTTTGGTGCTGAAGCAGTTAAATGAGCAAGGCCAAGGTCCTTCCCAGGTGAAGCTCAGTTGGTTAGAGCACGGTGGGAATAATGCCAAGGTCGAGGGTTTGATCCAAATATGGGCCATTCACTCAAGAGATGAATTCAATGATCCTTGTGGGTCCCTTCCAGCTCAGAATATTCTGTGATTCTGTAAGCCTTGGCCAAATTCTGAGCAGCTAATGAGATTTTTAAAGGTGTTAAAGTTCTGCTGAAAAAGCACAGTGAGCAGAGAGGTGATATATAAGGACACAGGCTATGAGAGTGATAGAAACCTGCAGGCTACAAGACTCAGTGCAGTAGGTGTATTTTCTATTTTCTTTGCTGTGGAACAATAGATGAGCACTGTAAGAGAGACTCTCTATAACTATTTGTTACAATCTTGGCAAGACACAACTGAAGGAGATGCACAAAAATCTGTCTGACCTTTTGCAGCTAAGACAACACAAATGCATGCAATGCAATTACCTTGTGTTATAGTGACCAAAAAAAATTTCATTTCAGCTCTGGACCCAGACAGCAAGTATTCCAATACTTTATTTTTTTCCCAGTAGTGGTATCTGAGGAAAACTCTGAGTCATCCAGACAGAAAAGAGATTAATAATATCCTTGAACTCTAGACAGAGATGAGAGCTTTCCAACCTGATGTTTGGAAGAAAAAGTCTATTTGCTTCCTGTAAAAGTAGGGTGGCATTTTGCAAGAAAAATTGGAATGCAGTATACAGAAGCCATCCCCAACCTACCTCACTTCTGAGTTATTGCACAGCTATATCTTCCAGAGGAACTGATTTCAGCCATTGTCAGAATATCAGAATAGTAAATCCCCAGCTTGATTCAGTGTGGCATCTCTCTTATGTTTGAGACACACTGCAGGGCAGGCAGATCCATATGAATGTTGGCAACAGCAATATTTTGCTCAGTACACACTGTCACAGGGGCTTGAAAGAGACCCACAAAGCAGAACACTGATGGACCTATTGGCCAATATGAGAGCAATTCTGCAGGCAGCTTTGCCTGATCAAGAGCACTGCTCTCAGGCACACATGGTGCAGCATGGATGGGTTTGAGATGAGCCCTTGCATGGGCCTTTTTGCTATTTAGTTTCTTTCTGATTCTTAGAATTAAGATAAAATTCAGAAAAGGTGGATTGATATAGAGCACAGAGCAAACTAAGTTTGCCCAAGGTCAGCTCCCACAACCTGTGCATTCCAGTGAACGCCAGACAGTTACCAGTGAAACCAGTTGATTGTGTTCCATTTTTTAAAGGATTGAGGACAGGTTTTTCAGCATAGAGAAACTGATTTGCCAGTGGGAACAACCCGTGCAGCATCCCAAATTAACTGGAGTTCTTGTATGTGTGCAGAAGATATGTAAATTTGCAGCGAGTATTTTCTGAAAGTCTTGAATTTCCAAATGCAGAAGTAACAAGCCTGAGAATAGCACAGGTCCAACAAACTATTGACCTAAAAGTCTGAGGTGTTTGTGGTATTCAAAAGGAAAAGAAAAGCAAAGAAATTTGAATTAGAATTCCTAGACTACTTCTGTAAGTCATGTCCAACAGAATGCTGAAACAGAAATGCCAAATGGTCTTATGGTTCTCATTATTCTCTTCATTTTAGGTTTAGAAAATCTATCTCAACCTGTGGAAGAGTGTCTAGTGAGCCTCCCAGGGTGAAAGGGATACCCAACACTGGGGCTGAGCCTGAGCTTTGTGGTTATGGCTCTCCTTTCACATCCAAAGAAAAGGAAGGATGGTAGCAATAATAGAAGACCAGAAAACCTGCACCTGGAAGCTCTCGCTCTCTTAACCAGCCTAATCCCTGCAGGATCAGTCAGAACAGTTCAACAGTCTTCAGGACATGCTCAAGGCCTGATCTGGGGCTGTCTGTGTAATTCCTGCCCATTAGCACTCACAAACCCCACTGAGGTATGATCTGTCTCATTTGAGTGAGTGCTAACTGCTGCCCCTGGGTCACATCATCTGTTACTCCAATGCACACTGCAATCTCGAGCTTTATTTGAGATATTTAGGGGTAGCTGCAATCCATATATGACTCACTGATTATATGAAAGCATCAGTCTACCCTGTATGGTCTCTGGGTTAAACTGATCCAATCCAAATTACATTTAAACAGATTCAAATGCACAGCTCTTGGCTCCAGTACAAATGAATAAAATTGAAATAGTGCCTACCATAAAGGAACTGCTCTTCCAGATTCTTTAAAAAGGCCATGCTTGATGCTGATTTTACCTCAAATGTCACACTGAGAAGCATCTAAAGGGAATTCAGTTTTAAAAACGCTCTGAGTTTTGAATGTACTGAAATACAGTGCACTTATATCACCACAGTCCAGAAACAAGGCATGGCCTGAACCATCTTGAAGAGTGTGAAATCTTCATTAATTCAGCAAGCTGGACAAGGAGCATTTTAGGCCATCCAGTTAGAAATGCCTCCAAGAGAGGCAGTGCTGGGGGCTGCATGGCCAGGAGAGCAGTAAAACTACAATAAACTACATCTGCATGACCAGGACCTGCAGTGCTAGAGCAGAGAGGAGAAACTGCTCCCTCCTTCCATCCCAACTGTTCCTTGCTGGTGGAGACTAAGTCATGATATTTCCATACTAAAAGTTATTACACTGCCTATGGACAGACAAGCTAGACACAGTCAAAATTTGATAACTCTATTCATTTTTTCTTTGCCTTTGTAAACATTTTCCTTGTGTTGAAAATCAATTCAATAGAATTTACCCCATGGCAGACATAGAACAAAGCCATTTCCAAATCATAGGAAGGCTGCAAAACTTTTCTACAGGCTTTGTAGAGCAAAAGTAGAAAACCAAGGGGGTGGAAAAGGTTTACATATTGCTGGACACAGGGCAGAATTAAACTGAGTGAAGAAAATTCCTGGAAGAGTCAATACACTCTCTCTGAACCGTCAAATATTTTGATTCACTTAAGCTGTGTGTTTATGTTACTATTATTTCCTGAGTTCACCTTGGTAAAAACTAACTGATGTCTTGATACAATGAGAAACAATTGAGCAGGATAAAGTGAAAGAGAATGAACAATGACCTTTCCTTCTGCAGAGCCCGTTGCTGAGAGAGGCAGGAAGAGATCTATCTGGTAATGTTTATCTGACTAAGGCAATTTACTGGATGATAGCTTTCCCCATAAGATCTAAGGACAAAAATGGCATAATCTCAACTCACAAGGGACACACTAATATGAGCCCTAAAATGAAGCCCTCTGTGCTGAACCAACTGTATATTTCACATGTAAGCCATGCCATTGAGATGTTTAATGTTCCTCTGGAGAGCAATAGACCAGTGACAAGAAAAATAAACAAGAGCTAAAGATGAAGATGTCCTTGAACTGAAAGTGCTTCACTTTAGGAAACCCAGTAAAGTGAGCACGAAACTGTGAAGCATAGTTGCATTAAAATAGGCAATATTTTTTGTGCCTTCAGTGGGATGACTTGGGTATTTTATACCATGCAATTATGAAGGCAGTAGTTTTAGCTCACTCTATCCTACTGAAGGTAGAACTCCATCTCCTGATGAGAAAAAATCCTTTTGGTGGGAGTGGAGGTTTAACCTGTGACCTTGTGTATCTGTTCAGGTGCCCTCACCACTGGGCTGCAGTGCCCCTCTCTCCTTTCCCCCTCATGCATGTGTTCCCTGACATTTCAGCATGTCAATAAAAGTGTTGCTGAATCTTTTTCCTTTAGAACATTTGGTTTTTAACCAAAAATTGCTTTGTGAGAAATGTCCCTGCAAGGACCACATGAAATGTACTAACAATCAGGTTAATCTAATAAATACCTTTATTCTCATGCAGTTCATGGCCACAAAATCCCAAGCCAAACAATCTAAAAATACACCCAAAGGTTTGTTGACTTTGTCTTCAGATCGCTGCCTAAATGCATCAAGCCACTGGATCTGGAATAAATATAATTAAGTGAGCAGAAGTGCAAGGGTATGGCTGGTTTTATAAAGCATGTGCACAAATAAACACATATAATGGCATCTAACCTCTAACTGAGGTGAAACAGGAAACACAAAATGTCCCGAGGCATAAAATGATACAGCTTAAGTAACAGCAAGGTCTTCAGTGAAACTAGTTTCTTTGAAGTTGTGAAGTGAAAATGCATTTCTAAATATTAAAAATTATTTAGGAAACTAACTTCTAGGAAAGTAAATTTAGAGATTTCCATAAGTATTTCAGCATAGCTGATCCAAATTTATTATAGCTTCCCATTCTGTGAGGTAAAATATATCTCCATTTCTCCTCTATACTTAGAAGTTAAACAGAAGTCAAAGTGTCAAGAGTAACTTGAGTAGTAGAAAATTCATTTTTTTCCTGTTCTGATTTTAAGCTTGGAACTTGTGGCTATTTTAAAATTAAGATATTGATCATTATTTCCAATCAGTCATGCTACAGTCCTTATTTTCATGCCAAGGTCTTTTTTTAAGTGTGTGGAAAAGTAATCTGCACTATTACTTTCAATTACAGTTTAATAATTTATGAAATTACTTAGTATCATACCTGCAATATGTCAGACAGGCTTCATTACATTGCAATGAGGTCTGATTTAACACAGTCATTATTGTTGCTGTTAAAGGTTTGTGGGAGAAAGATTCCTGCAACTGTAATAATTTTAGCCATTTTGGACTAAAATAAGCAGCTACAGATAAATGAAAATATACAGTGAAGTACTTAAGTATACCTAAGACTATACTGTCTCCTAATTGCAAATACTTGCCTCTTGAGATAGCTCCATGTTTTGCCCTCAGTTAGGGAAATATTCTCCTAATTTTTTACAGCAAATTGTTTTACAAGCAAGGATGAGCTGTGAAAACTCAGGAGGCAGGTAAGGACTTGCATAACATTCTGGCAGCCAGGATGTGGGCAGCTTAACTAGCACTGAAACTCCTTGGAAGTGTTGATAAGGACATCATCTTCATACAAAGCATGCTCAGCTCTAGCCCTGGCCCCTGTGCTGTGGTTACACTGACATGGGAGTTCATGCCCCTGATGTATGAGACTATCAGTGGTACAAGGCAAAGAAATGTGCCAAATAACAAGGAAAAAAGTTATTCAGCTCAATTAAACTCTGAACAAGACAGCATTTGGGAAGAAAGTACATAAGACCTTTTCTTTGGCACTAGTTCTCAAACTTGCCTTTAGGTGGCCATTGCTGAGGGTTTGCCAACATTGAGATGAGGAGTTATTCCAGATTTTGAAATTAACTCAATAGAAAAAGTATCTGGGTTTCTCAGGGCATGTCCTGTTTTGTAATGAAGCATGAAAACCTGCAAACATGTAGTTCAACCTAAACATTACATAATGTTTATAAATGTGTTAATATAATTTGGTTTTCACTGCTGATATGAAAAGCTACTTTTGCAGGACTCAGTCTTCCCACAAAAATCAATCTATTTTTCTTAATCATGTGTATAATGCCAGGCCAAAGAAGGGACCACTTTCTTTCCTGCAGGTATTTTGGGCAGAGATAAAATAACAGCAAAATAAAACTTTACTTCATTTACCTAGGATCTCAGAGGAACAGAATTAAACTAATATTTAACCCTCCCAAACAATTGAAAACAGCCTTTACTCCAAGGTTAATATTTCTGACTGCAAGACCATGGGGTCTTCTCTTCAGTTTGCATTTGATACAGCTCCAAGTGCAACCCATTGAAGAAATAATCAGTATAATTTTTTGTTGTTGCTTTCAGCTCATTAGGAGTTTGTTCCTGACTCAAATGCCTGTGGCTGAAGATGATCTGAGGCTTCAGTCCAAGGGGCCATTTGGGTGCTGTGCTCTTCAGGAGCCACAACAGCCTGGCAAGAAGGGAAAGGTTAACTGAGGCTTCTGCTGGGGAGAGAGATGAGAGACTGGCGTGTAGGATGAGAGCAGAGCAAATGTAAGGGGAAAAATGAATCACAGTATTGATGTCTGGAAAGAACAATATTATGACTGTATGGATTTAATGACTGCTGATATCTAGTTCAGTGACAGGTAGTCACATCTACAGGGACAAAAGTACACAGCGTGCTTCGAGGAGACCTGGAGGCAATCCTTCAATCCAAATCCCATGATAGGATAATATGCTATGGCTCCTTTTATGCTGGAGGTGGCATCCTTTCCAGGTCCCTTCTGAGTATGTCAGTCGATGATAACAGCATAATTTGCCTCAGAAATTTTAATTCCCCACACACACACCCTTTCCCTTACAAAGAAGAAGAGCGTGGACAATTCCTTTGAGCTGTCCTGAATAAATACTTTAAGAATATTAAAAATGAGAAGTGGATTAAAGCTTTCTGAGTGAATTCCAAACCACGTAGGGTGCTTTGCTAATTTTAAAAGGAGGGATGTTATAACCTTCAGTGTTCACAGTGTGTGATAGACAGGCATCACCACTGTTAAAAACAGGCAGAGTATGGCTGAAGCCAAATGTATAATCTCTTCTGGAACAACATTTCCTGTCCTTCCTTTTTCATAGAGAAAATGTAGTGAGGAGTAGGTAAGGCAGTTCTGTGACATCACAGTTGTTCTACAGGAACTCCTGGATGTCATTAGCTGTTGCACTTTGTTTCCCTGTATTTTATATTCAGCATGCATTAGCAGTTGCTTGTTTTGAAGTTCTCCAGGGTATTCTACATCGAAGTTGCCTGGTAGCAGAACAATCTGTATTCCTCAGATATGCAAGTGACTAATTTTCCATCAATCAGAGATGAGACTTAAATAAATAAAGGTACTTCATGGGGCTGCTGTGCCTAATGATAAGCAATTATATAAAGTCAAATTAAGGCAGTTCTTTGTGAAGGTCCTGTGAAATTGGTTAAGCAAAAAGAATAACTGCACCATTTCAGTGATTCATCCTATTGCTCATTTCAGTGGGAGCATTATCTCAGTTAACTGATGCAATTAATATGAAAATGAGGAAATCATTGTTTAAGGAGATGAGGAGAAAGAGGGGGTCTTAATGCAGCAGCGGTGGAAAAAAAGAGTCACAGAGATGGAAATTTGCATAGGTCAATGGTAATGTAATGCATTTAGCACATATTCAAAGCTTAACTTGCATAGTAATACAGATCCATTAAATTCTCATTATGATGACCTGTGTCCAACACAATTCAATTTTTCTGAATCCTAATGATAAAAAGTTAATTATGTAAGGTGAAAACCTTTTGTACTTGGTCTTAAAATAAAGCATGGAAAGGGCATTGAGACTATCTTTTAGATATGGCAGGTAGTTTCACTTCTGCTTAATTCAATGTTTTATTAAGCATGACAAAATCTGAAGTTTGGCTTTCGTGTGCACCACAATTTTTTTATGTAGTCAGTGCAATAAATAAGCCTTTGTCTGTAAAACCACAATTTAGTGCTAGTCATCTTCTACTTACAAGCTCTAGTTACAAATTGCATTTCCAGTGTATCCTGGATTTCCTATTTTTAGTAACCAAAAAACCTATCCAAATTTGGGAAAGAGGGGAGAAAAGACATCCTTTCCCTCTAAGTACTGTATGTACATTCCACCTTATTTTTGCTGGACATGTCTTTGAGCCAATGACCTGATAGAGTGTGAGGTCTCCAGCAGCTGTTTCTTTTCATGACCTGATTTTGCTTCCCACCAGAGCTACAGGTGGAAGATAAGAGTGAGTGCTGCTCAGCCTCACACCATTTCCTTCCACTTGTGCCACATTCACAGATAATGGTCATCCTTTGACTTACTCATCTGAGACAGGGAGCAAATGTGCCAGCTTCCTGGTGCACTGAATCACACTTTGCATTAAGCAGAAGGTGTGGAGATATGCTAAAATCAGATCCAACAAGGTAGGCTGCCATGTGAACAGGCTGTTCTTCTGAAAAAACAACCATGCCAGAGTAGCACCTTCCTGACTCCTTCACATTAAAGCCACCATATATCACTCAGGCCATGTCAGGTTGTTTTAAATTGTGATTAATTTGCATTTAATAGATGTGTAAGGCACCTTTATTAACATCTGTGCAATGTAAGTCAGGCTAAGTGCAAATGAAAGCCAAGTCCTGTGCATATTATTCTCTTTGTCAGGTTCTTTTATCCTGAAATTTGCATTATACTTAAGTACATGACTGGTGTTTGTGGAGGTGATCCAAATTATGACTTTAGCTGCCTACCACCAAGCCAGAGCTCAGGATTCATGTGACAAGATGCAGACACCTGCAGAGCAGATGTCTGTACCTGAGCTAGTGACACAGGGCCCTCCCTGCAGGCAGGGAAGACACCCAGCCTCAACACAGAGCTGATGGCTGCATGTGGTCCTGGGCATGAGCCTGGAGATGCAAAGCTACATGAAAAACACCAATAACTCTAATTCTCTAAACCCAAGCCAAGATCCAACCTTCACAGTTTAAATTCACAGTAGTTTAAATTGTCACAGTCCCCTGAGCATGCCTAAGTTCTATTTTTTATCTCCTCTAGTGCTTGTCTGAGTCCCTGTGGAGGTAGTGGACCTTCCAGGGAACCAGTTAAGCTCCCCCAGACTGCACAAGACTAGTTCAGCCCCTGCTCCTGCACATACATCTATATGAAAAGGGATTTTCCCTACACACAGAATGGGCATCTGTCAGAGTATGACCAGTGCTGGAGCAATGAGCTCAGGCTCATCTCTCCCAAGATTTGCCATCATATACCATGACTCAGTTTCTTAGCACCATGCAGGAGCTGCTCTTCCAAAGCTATTTCAATGCCTTTAAATGCAGATAACAAGGGAAAGTGCCAGATTCTGCACCTGCAACAAGGCAGCCCTGGATGTATGGAGAGAGCAGGGAATGAGATGCTGGAAAGCAGCTCTGCAGAAAGGGACCTGGGCGTCCTGGTTGGTGACAAGGTGAACAGGAGCCAGCAGTGCCCATCCTGGGGACATCAGGGACAGCACGGCCAGCTGGGCAAGGGAGGGATTGTCCTACTCTGCTCTGCACTGGGGCAGCCTCACCTCTGTGCTGGGGGCAGTTTTAGGCACCACAATACAAGAAGATGGTGAAGGGCCTTGAGCAGAAGCCACACCAGGAGCAGCTGAGACCACTTGTTGTGTTCAGCCTGCAGCAGAGGCTGAGGGGAGACCTCAACCCACTCTACAACTTCCTTGTGTGGGGAAGGGGAGGGGCAGGCACCATTCTCTTCTCTCTGACCAGGAGACTCAAGGAAGGAATTGGCCTGAAGTTATGTCAGGGGAGGTTCAGGCTGGATATCAGGAAAAGGTTCTTAACCCAGAGGGTGGCTGGGCACTGGAGCAGCTCCCCAGGGCAGTGGCACAGCTCAAATCCTGACAGAGTTCAAGGAGGGTTTGGACACTGCTCTCAGGCACACAGTGTCACTCCTGGGGATGGAGTTCAGTTCTGGGAGATGCTCTTGATGATCCTTGTGGGTCTCTTCCAACTCAGGATATTCTGTGATCTAAAAGTAAGCAAAAATTAGTTGGCTAAATGTTTTGTTGGACCAGAATACTATTAGAGGAAAATTGATCTCAGTAAAATTTAAATATCTATTGCAGTCCAGTCTTAGGCACCTAAATACTTTCACAGATTTAAGCATCTGTGTTTCAAAGGTCTAAATCTTTATGAACATTTTTCATTTTACAGTTTTATGTTTTACAAAAGGTAGAAGATAGATATGGTACAAAAGCTCAAAGGTTATACAGTCATTCTTCTGGCTGCCCTGGCTGTTTCCATCAGCCTCCTTTCTGGCAATACATTCACTTGCTGGCCCCCACGAGGCTGCTTCATGTGTTGCTGGTGAGAAAACAAATTCTACTTGAAAAATAACTCAGAAAAAAAAATCACTCATTAATACCTTGCTTTTAATCTTTTCTGGGTTGTCATTTCCCAACATGAGAAAATTAAGAAGTTCTGGGTGAAACCATGTGATCAGCCTAGGAATGTGTAGACAATTATAAGAAATGGTTATATATAATTAATTGTGATTAAACCTAGTAGAAAAATAACTTGTAGATCACACTAATCTTGCTTAAGGGCAGCTACTTCACAAGTACCACTCTAATTAATAAGCTTCAGTTAAAGAAGAATCAATAAATACAGCTATTCATAGAAAATGGATATTATGTGAGGAGAAAGATTGGATTTTAAAATAGGTTTGTTTCCTCCAAGCACAAATTAAGATTCTTTTAGGGAAAAGAGAAATACCAGGTAGTGACAAATTGAGGAATAATCCAATTAAAATTTTATTGGTTTCATTGTTTATGAAGATCTGACTAAAGCATTTTATCTCAAGCATTGATATTCCAAAAGAGGAATTCTGCTTCTCAAAATAGAGGAAATTTACTTATCAACAAAAACACTAATGTGTACTGCTAAAAGAACCTCTAATAAGCCATATGAACAAAGCAGCAAGGAAAAATAATGCTAGGAAACCCTGGTGACCACATCTGGATAGCAAGAAATTCACAGAGTATGAATAAGACAAAATCTCTGTGATTAGATTTTCTTTAATTTTCTTTATTGTCACTACTTAACATTAAAATTCTAATATATATCCAAATCAGAACAGGCTATAGTAGAGATTACCCTTTTTTTGCAACAAACACAGCAATATTTTGCCAACAAAAGAAGATACCTGAAACCTGTTCTGGGATTTCCTGCAAAAAGCTGTCCAAATGAGATATTCTTTATAAACCAGCAAAATGCTTTCTCTTGTTCATGGCCCTGTGAACTGCTGGTGTTATGTGACAGCATTGTCACACATTATGTCCAATTTCACTTGCAACCTTGTTGGAGAGGGAGGGTCTGAAGCCAAGTGTTTTGTTAGTATAGGTGACCCACTAGCCATAAGGAGCTACAATATGGGAAGGGTCTTACTGCTGGAAAGGGAAAGCTCAGCTGTTTCAATATCCTGATTGCAATCACAGACTGTGGTCAGGGC
Source organism: Oenanthe melanoleuca (assembly GCF_029582105.1). Taxonomy (NCBI): domain Eukaryota; kingdom Metazoa; phylum Chordata; class Aves; order Passeriformes; family Muscicapidae; genus Oenanthe; species Oenanthe melanoleuca. The sequence continues at coordinate 55,955,385 of NC_079337.1, forward strand.
AGGCAGTCTGAAAAGAAAAATAATTCAATTCACTTTTTACAGATTTAGAGGTTTCAGAACCTTTTTGATCTGGGCACTGGCCTTCCAGTGCAATCAGTTCTGTGCACAGGTTGCTGGAGTCTCCAGGAATTGGTCTAAGCTCTCTCTGAAACACTTCCAGCCCTTGCAACACCTGGGAGCAAGGAGTTCCTCAGCATCTGTGTTTTAGGCTCTGTGAAGATGTCTCCACCACTGTTTTCCACTTTCTTCTGCATCAAAAAGCCAGCCAGGTATCTTTTCTCTAATCACATTAAGCTATACAGGCCAGTCAAGGACAATAGACTATTCCAACATGCCAAAGAATTGAGGAAGCTTTTCACACTGTGCCCACAGCACGTTGGTTCTTTAGTACCCACTATCTTGCACTGTAATCTGCAGTTTTTCTTTCACAGAATAACATCCAGGCCCATCTTTATTTTCCCTATGTGTTAAATATCTGTGATCATCAATGACCCCAAATGGAATTGTCTCCCCTAATTTCATGGGTCTGAAATTAATTTGTCTATTATCTTTATCCGTGGTTTTTTGTCAGATAGATCCCTCTAGAGTGGTATTCAGATCACTAATCTCAGGCCCCCAGTTTAGAATAATTGCTGCCTGTGAATGCCTTTCCCTCTTCATTGATGAGGTGACTGGCTTAGGTTAGATACACAAGTTTTGATAGTTAAACTGGGTGACATGACTCACATGCTGTGTGCCTTACAAAAGGCAATAACAACAGAAAAATCCAAACCAACCTCACCTGGCACTTCCACATTGGTACACATTTCTAAAATATTATAAAATTATGTAAAACCTTGGCATGAGCCCACCTTCTCATGTTTCCTTAGCACAGGTTTCTGCCATAATGAAATCCATTCAGGCTCCATGCAGAATTTTCTATTGCAAATGACATAATGTCATTATTTATATTTCAGGACCAATAGGACAGACAGACCTTTAGTGTCCAAGCAAATCCCATGGTACTACCCTTCTGCCAGTCCCTTCAACAGCTGCTTGTAGCCCTAGCCCCAGACAGTTTGCCCTGCCCATAGACACAAAGAGTTTGATTAGGCTCTTAGAGCCACAACTGGATTTCAAACCTCCTCAGAGGTGAGGTGGCAGGTCTACAGATTTAGATGAGACCCACTTCTGTTTCTAATGCCATCAGAAAAATGGAGCTGAAGATGCTGTCTCCCAGTCAGTGCCTCTTGGGCAGCTCTGCAGCCTCTCCCTGCTGCCTGCCAATACTCACCCCAGGAAATCAAAGCCTTTGCAATCAATGATTTCAGGGCAGCATCTTGTATGTCATAAATAGGGTATCAAGGTTGCTAAAAAAACCCCAGCTTCCCTCACTAGTGAAGTCCTAGAAAATCAGGAAAGACAAAAATGGCATCTTGCCAGGCTGTCAGTTCCCTTCTCTGTTTGTTCCCAAGCTTTTGCTGTTGGCAAGAACACATCTCTCTGCTGCAGTGATCCCTGCATAAAATTTAAGTAATCATCCTGATATTTCACTAGACTAAATTTTGCTAGATATTCATACAAGAATGTGAAAAGCTATTTTTGTGCAACAATCTTGATCTGTTCTAACTCAAGAGAGATGAGGATAGAGAAATGGGGCAAAAGTTGCTGCTGTGGGAGAGGCAGGGGGTCTTAATATTTCCCTTGCACCAGTACAATGCAGCTGCTTCTTCTGATAGCTTTAATGCAGCTCCTTCTAATTTACATTGGTGTAAGTGAAATCAAATAAAACCCATTATGTCTCTGAACCCAGAAGACGATCAATGTAATGCAGACTTTTACAACCCCAATTTCTTTCTGTAATAGCAAAGAAACAATATGGGTTTGCAGAAGGGCCAGGCTAAAGATAAACCTCCCCTGCCTTCTCTTTCTTGGGCTGCAATCATAAGAATCTAAATGGCCATTTGATTGTGAAGACTGAGGTCAAGAAGGACAACAAAAGATCAAGTGAGAGCCTGGGAGCTCAACCTGGAGATAATGTTGAAACTGAAAAATGCTCAGTGCACAGAAGATCATCTACCAATTATCCAAAGATATAGAAAATCTGAACATTAATTAAGATTATTTTATTACTTTATTAATAATGAAGTCAGATTGAATTATAATAAGTTAGAATGTGAAGATGATTTCTTTGTATTGTTAAATTACTTGTTTCAATTTTACTGCTTCAGAATTGCAGTAAAAATGTATTTCAAAAAGAATAGATACATTTGTATTAATTATATGGTAGGGGCACACTCAAAGAACTGCACTCTAGACTTGCTTCAGACTCCTCTCTTGTTTCAGACTCTTCTCCCTGCTCTTTTTTCTCTATTTCTCCTTTCCTAGCACTGTCATCTTCCTTGTGAGCTGGCAAAACCCCCACCATTTCTGGCGCCAAAACATCATCTGCAGCTCTGCAGGTTAAAACAGTCTGCCTCTAACTCTCTATCTCAGCACTTTTCTGATCTTCTCTGAAAAAAATTAGGATGGATTCTAGTCTGGAGAATTTGCAACAGAACTCAGGATACTTCCACTGGATTCAGTGCAACTGCCAGTTTACCTCAGATGAAAATTGCCATTACCCATTCTCTCTATTCTTTACATTCTTTGGTAATTTTTGACTCTGCTGCTCTAAGTAATGCAAGAAGCATTGAAGGGACACTGCTTGTATAAAATATGTGATGTGAAACAGACTTTATGCTAAACAGTCAAGAGAGTGATGATCCTTCCTTTGACAGATACACCCCTGAGTTGGTGGCAGTGGCTGTGGTAGAGACAGAGGGAAGTCAGCTTTGATAAAATAGCTGTGCACTTGTGTCTACACAGATCCAGCTTTCTGGGGATGCCAGTGACTTGTCTTAGAGCATGAATTGGCATGAAATGAAGGCATCTTAAAAGCTGTGACTTTCACAGATGGCTTGGAGTGTGCCTTTTGACTATGCAGCACAGGAGCATCCTAGATGAAGTGGTTTTCCAGCACTACAGCCTGGAAGACAAGTAAGAGGGTACCTCAGAGAGGGAGGAAGCATTGTGTATGGTCCCCTCAATCCACAATTTTACAAATAGCAAATGGAGAGAGAGGAAAATCCAGCTCCCCAGTGATGAGACCCAAGCACTCTGAGGAAAGAGATTTCCTGATTCCCAAACTTGAATTTCTTCTGAAATGAAATGCTGTCCACACCCACAGGCTCCTGCTTCTACCTCTGCATTTCACTGCAGATGTTGAAATCACCATTCTGTTTTCACACTCAAAGGTGCTCTAATCAATATCACTGGAAATGTCATTCAACCTTTCACTTGGGTGAAAGGTGATGCTGACATTCTACTTTTCCTGAGTTTCCCAAGAGAACATTTAATCTCTGTGACCTTGCAGATATTTAAGGAACTCTTCACAAGATAACACTGTATTGTGACAGACAGCAGGGACTTTCTCACAGACAGCATTTTGCCAACAGGGACCACAGAAAACATCTGGATTCAGACAGGAAACAGTAATTTAAAAGGAACACGTTGTTCATCAGTATCACTTAGTGATATATTATTATTTCTGCCCATTGGAAACAACACTCTTGTATTTCTCAAGCAAAAAGACCCTGACCTATGAATATGACAGTGGGAAACTGAAGTGGTAAAAGTATCTAAAATTCACATATTGCTGAGTGAAGACTAGACCCTGCCATCCATCATTACTAGGTTCCTCTTCATAGTTCTTGTCTTTCTGGAAGGAATGTGAGTGCACTCTAAGGATGTGCTATCACATTCAGGGATCAACAGGGATGGCAGTCACTGAAGCTGTATCTAAAGATCTGTGGCACACACCTCCAAGGAAAGCTGCTTTGCAAAGCAATAGGAAGGAAGAGATACAGGGTTAAATAGTAGAGATCAGTGGGACCCTCCTGAAGCTGCTTTGGTCGGTCAGGTGTGGGCACAGCAGAAAGCAAAATAAATTAAACTCCTCCAGCTGGAAAATAAATATGAAACAGCAAGTGAATTTGTGCACTTCATGACTGAGTGAGCAAAGCTTAATTCTCTAATTATTGCCTCTATTCTACCCACTGAGATAAAGAGCAAGTTAGGAGAGATAATCAGGTTCTAAAGCACAGTGGCCTCTTGAATTCAGCCCAAATGTAACAGTTAGCAATCATTCCAATAGTGATGCACTCTCTTGAAAGATCTATAATAATGCAATATTTGCTATTTTGCAATTTTATATGTCAGAATCAGGTGAAGAGATGCTTCATTCTTACTTATTTTTTAACCCACTTTTCTTTGCTTATTCAAATGATTCAACTGCAGAACCATGCATCTATTGCACAAAAGTTTGGTTTAGTGTTCTACATTACATTATACTAAATATTCATATTGTTTTAATTAAATATAAATTCTGCTAATACCACCCAGATGTCATCTTGAATTCACAGTCCTAGTTACATCAATGGCAGATCACATTAGTATTGATCATAAAATTCCCTGTTTTCTCAAAAGCACTCTGTACTTGTAGCTACTCTACAACACAAAAGAAGGAGGGCAGGGAGGTCTTTTTTTATTTTTTTCATTATGAAACGAAGAAAAAATATCAATACAATAACTCTAAATGCTACTTGCAGTCAGATTATGCATTAATTATCCCATGACCCCTAAGAGTGCCTGATAACTAAATAACATTCTAATCGTTTGTTTCAGCACTTCAAGATTAAATTTTATTCATTCAATACCTGCACTAGATAAAAGAAAAAAAAAAAAAAAAAAAAAAAAGGAAGATATTTTATTTGGGTTCATACAATTAAGAAGGATATCAAGGAAGCTGATCTATTCCTCCTTCTTATCTTGTGCCTTTTTTCATGAAAAAGAGCAGCTAAGAAATGGAAGTCTGACTGAATAGCATCTAAACACAAAGAGGAAGAATGTCGAGTTCACACAGGATGTTGTCAGCCAGCAGAGTGAGGTACCACAGCAGCTGGGCAGCAAGTCAGCTGGCACAGCTGAATTTTGGAGAGGTGACACAATCTGGGCATGAACAAACTTGTTGCCACAGCAGACAAATTTCCAAAAATGGCTGTTACAGTGTGTTGTGTGCAAGGAAAGGGAAGAAGGGAGGAAAGCATCTCACCTCAGTTGGCAGAGGTGGCTGGAAGAATGATGGGCACTTCCAGGAGATGGCCATTCACAGGTCAGGGTCCCAGCAGAGCTGCAGGACTGTGCCAATCAATGGTGCTCAGAGAGCTTCTTGGTGAGCTGCTGTGGGAGGAATGAAGTCTGAGAGGCTTTAGGAGCACACCAGAAGTGGATCTGAAGGTCAGTGCTGCACAATGCACATCCCAGGGTTTGACTTCAGCTCTACTCAGCTCTAGACTGAGCCTATAAGTTCAGTCCTAGCATGAGAATGGGCAAGGTGTGTTGTGGGAGAGAACTTTCCAGTTTAGTTTCACTTCAAAGGAACCCATTTTTACATGCCTCAAGTTCACCCTGTGGTATTAATCAGAGTGTATGGAATAAGAACAACTGGAAAAAACAAGGCTAAAGGACTTGTGTTTCAGGAGAGACACCTTTTAAGTTATTTAAAATATTAATTAACCCAAACAGAAAAATAAATGATCATGAGTTACTTTGTGCAGTTTTTGTAGGAAATATTTCCCATATGTTCTTCTCAGCACAGTAAGAAAGCTTTTTTAAATTTCCCCTTCTTGTTATACACATTGATTTCCATAGTTAGATAACTCTGAATTCTCTACTTGGTTTTTGCTCAGTATTTCCTTTCACAGGTTTCACGGGATTTTCCTGAACAGAGACTGAAACAGAGTTCCCCAGGCTTTCCCCACTTGTTGCCCAGGGCCTCCAGCTGTGGAGATACAGATTTTTTTAGAGCAATCCACAACACAGGGAGTCAGGAGTAAAATAGAGCTAAAACTGGCACAGTGCTGGCCATCAGCTCACCCAGTCATGGCCAGGCTTGTGAAGGTTTCTTGCCTGGGATTGCAACCCACAAGCCTGGAGCTAAATGTTTCTACCCCATTTGCAATGAGAAAAAAGCAAGGGAGGTTCCACCTCACAGGATCTAATAATCCAATTAGAGTATCCCTGCAATGTCAAAGAGCCAAGTTCAAACCAGTCTTCTGGATGATTTCATTTTTGTCTCTTCTGTGCTGGGGATTCCTCCTGTGGGAGCTATTCTTTGTGCACACAGCATTAAACATTTAGCAGGGACTGAGACCTCAGCTTCCTAGACCTCCACTGAGTACACTTACCAGGGGGGTATAGACTCAGTCAGACCAATTATTATTTAACTTAGAATTAACCTGAATCAAAGCTAGCTGAGCAGCTCCAACAGGAGGGATACCCATGGAGAATGGCTGATAGCCATTTTCCTGGCACATGAGACATCAAAGCCTGCTTAGAAAATAGAAATTTGAATCAGGACTTCCCTTTTCCCAGAAAGCATTATGTCATTTTAGGAGGCAAGGGCTGCAAGCCACAGGTCTCAGGTGATTTTGCATCCCTAATGCCTCAGGAAGCATTGTTTAAAAGTGTGAGGGAATGGCTATTCTGAGAAAACAACTGTGTCTCCATGTACAAAGGATGTGCTCCCGGTGAGGTGATGGAGTGTCTGTGCACCTCCCTTCCACATTTTGGGTGACTCCAGACTGTGCAACCCAGACTAGTCTGCTGCTCAGCAAACAAATTGGACAGAAATCAAATACTTGCCTCAGTAATGATACAATTCCCCAGGGTTTCTGGGTTTCTGGTGCTGCCAGTCATTTCAAGATTACAGGTTTTCAGGACAAAGCAGGTGGACGAACATGACATCAGTGTAAAACTGTTGGTACCTGCTCCCTGCTGTACTGCTGCAGTGACACGTGCATTTCTGTCATAAGAGCTGCAGAAACAGACAGGTCATGCTGACAGGACAATATGTATATTTGGTGGGAGAAGAGAACAGTGCCAAAACATGGTCCTGCTATCTCTTTACATTTGAGTTATTACACAGATAATCTCATGTCTTTTTGAATCACTGTTTACAGGTCCTCACATCATCTGATGATGGCAAGAACTGTGTAGTTCTAGCATTCTGGTGGGCATTTTTTCACTGGCATATGTTGAAATTCAAATTCAGTCCCTGCCCTGTGCAAAAAAAAAAAAAAAAAAAAAAATCTAAATTATGAACAAGAGCTGTTTATTTGCCATTATCAGCTGACATTGGAAGCAAGTTAGGAATTTTCAATATATGGAACATAACCAATGCACTCACATGTCAGCTCTGCAGTGGAGACAAAACCATTCTGAAAAAGTGCAAGCTCACCAACAACTTTCCGTTTAATTTATATTTTGTTACTTTAAAATTTTTATGTATTTCTATTTCTCTTCTAATTTTCAAGAGAAAATTATGAGATCCCAGAAGACTGCTGTTTCAGAAATCAGGAAACCTCAGCAGCTGAAAGAAAGAGCTTTGCTGTGTGATGTATTCAGCTTCAGTTTCAGACCCAGCAGTCTGAAACAGCATGGGATACCTTTGGACTTCTTAGTGTTGCTCATTAAAACTCAATATAAACTTTATCCCATTTTGAGATTCTTCTGTATTAGGACTGACTGAGCTATTAGGCAGCTATAAAATCTGCCATATAAAATTTCAAGTAATATATACTACTAGCATATAAAAAATTGCATTAATGTAACCAAAGTTGCAAACAATAATGCTTAAAAATCAGGAGATAGCAAACTTATAACAAACTCAGATATTAATTCCCTTCAATTTGCTCATTATATGGATTACAGCACAGGATTTTTCTGCCTGTTATTTTATTCCATCTTTATTCCCAATGATTGCTATAAATTAAGAGCATTACAGCAAATTATCTGTAATCATAAGACTACCTATTTTTCCCTCAAATAAAATAGTATAATCCCATAAATATAGCTGGGCATGCAGTCATGTACTTGATTTCTCTTGTACAGAAAAAGCTTTAATTAAAAAAATCCTAATCCAAGATAGAATGAAAACCAAAATGATAATAGAAATTCAATTTTGAAAGAAAATCAAATGGCATGAGTCTTTTAGCATTAAAATTAAACCATTTTATCTGGAATTTTACTTTCTGCAGGATGATGCAGTTCCTAGAAGTCAGTGAAAAATGCATTTAATACACTTAAAGAAGAATCTGTTGAAATCCATTCAACACAGAGATACCTGCTCTGTCTGTTGAGGTTTCTGAGTGGAAAGCTGTGAAAGGCTGCTAAAATGTTCTGTGAAAGCAGACCAAATGTTTCCTGCAAGGGAACAGTTAAATTTCCCCCCAGATATGTGATGTGACTACTGGCAGTGACAGGACACAGAGCTCTAGTATCCCTGGGTGGCATTGGTGAGCTGTTCTCATGGAACCAGGAATGCTGGTCTGCCATAACTTTCTGGTACTTGACATTTCATTAAATTAAAGCAATTAGGGGCAAAAAGCAATCAAAACACAGGAGTTGTTCTGTGCTGAGAAGACCGGAACACTCCCTTCTCAATTAGCTTTCCACAGCAGAATGGCAAAGCACTTTCCAAAGTTAAAGTGTTACACCAGGAAGCATCTTATATCCAATGCTCTCAATCAATCAGCTTTGGTTCATAAATCCAGCAATTAGCAGTACAAAAACTCTTGGAGTGAGACAAAAATTAACAACATTTTTGTTTGTATAGGACTGGATTTCCTTTGATCAATGTTTGCAAATGACTGGAAATGACATAAAAAGGAGAGCAAGCTGTAAAACTTCACAAATTTTATATGCTAAGGCCAAAATTAAAGCTAATCATATGTGTTTATGATATAAACAAGAATACCCATATTTAAAACTGTGCATTCATTTTGTCTCAAAGACAAGGGATGGATTTGCTAAGGGGCTGTAGCTGCCTTTCATCTGCACATCCATTCTGAAAGATGAAACTACAGACTGTGGATAGATGGCAATGTGCATGCACAAAATTGTGCTGATTTAGCAGCAGTTGTTTCAACTACTGTTAAAGCGTATTAGGACAAAAAATGTGCTTAACACATTAAAAAATGGAAACAAGACAAACTTCTTAGAGTCTCAAAACTAGGATGAACTATGCATTCTAAATGCAGAAGAAGTCTGGACTGTTTTCATTTAATTCTTATTACTTTTAGTCTTGTGGGCTCTGTGGAAGATGTGAATGTTTAGAGATCTCTAATATTCTTCTTTGGTCATTATTGATGAGTGTTTACAATTCTCCAAGTGGAAATAAAATGGTAGACAACAGCCAGTGTCGTATCACTGATAAGGTACTTTCCATCTCCAGAATTCAAGAGCATTACAAACGGATAACAGCCCAATTTCCCATGGGCAAGGATTTAAGAACTTGCAAAATATATAGGATTCTCTTATTGAACAGCAATAGCATTACAGCTAGTGAAGAATCAGTATTCTGTTAGAGCCATTGGGAAAATTATTCCAGCAATAAATGTTGAAGGAAAAGAACATGAACTAATGAATGTAAAACTTGCTATGCAGCTATAGAGCTGTGCCTCATAGTGCTATTGCCCCAGTATGTGTGATCTTCAAGAGAAATTTATACCCAGTTGCCCAACTGTTTTTCTCCAGCATATGACGAGGATGAAAGAATTAAAATATATGAAGTTGCAGTCAAAGCATTACTCAGATGCCCACCTTAAAAGGTTCCTACTGCACAATAAAAGAACAAAAGCAAGAAGCAAAATGAAGTGGTTTTTCACTTCAGCCTTGGCTGCCAGACTGATTCTGAGCTTGTTCTATCCACTGCTTCAGATGAAATGTGTTTTTAAAAGCCTTTGAAAGAGGAACAAGTGTACAGGCTTCCTTTGGCTTGGAGACTAGTGGCATTCCTCAGGGCTGGTATTGGGGCTGGCACTGTTTATTTGATGGTGACATGGCAGTGGGACTGAGTGAACCCTTAGCAAGTTTGCCAATGACAGTTGTGAAGACAATGTTTCTTCAGGCTTTAAAAAAAAAGAGAGTGATACTCCAAAGAGGGGGCAAAATCCTTCATTAATGCAGCCAAATCTTACACATCCAGAAGAAAACAAATAAGCAGTTGACATTTTACATTTTTCTGGGTGAATCCCCATGTATAAAGCACCCACAAATAAATTTTTCACATCCATTTTTATCTTCACTTTTTTTAGGTTCTGAAATTTACTGAAGCAAAAATAAAGCAGTGAACTAAAGCAGAAAGAAGCAGACTGAAGTTGTTAACAGCTAACAGCACGAGTGTTGCCTAAGGCCAGAAATAGCTGATGGATGATACAACAACAGTCAGCAGACAAATCCTCATTACAATTGTAAATTTTGTGTCCCAAACAATTTACTGTCTTCGCTATCATCCCTACACTCACTTTTTGCAGCAGCTGCACCATCACTTTCCAGTGCTGGCATGGCTCTATTTTTCTGTATCCCTGGCACAGAGCATAAGCTCTGAGATTGCCACTGACAAAGTGAAATGATGGGGGTGGAGGAACACTGTGCCAGAGGGACCAGAGGTGATGTCCAGGTGTGTGCTGGCCAGCCTACAGCATGCTGGCAAGGAAGGCTGCCCAGTGCAGGATTTTCTGGGGACAGTAAATTGGGGCAGGGAGCACCTGCCCACGAGCAGATGCAGCACACATTTCATATTGCATGGGAGAGAGAGGATGCACAACCTCACAGTACCTGGCTGAGCTGTACTTTCTCGTCCTCAGTTCACAGAAAAAAGTCTTCAAAAGAATACAATAGTGCTCAAGCAGAAAACTGCTGGAGATATCAGGCACTCAGAAAAAGTCACAAATTAGTTTGACCCAAAACACCATCCTCTTGGTTGTTGATGCATATAAATATGTGGTCATGTGCTCTTCTCCATCCAGCACATTTTTACATTTAGTCACATAATTATAGATTCCATCATAAAGCACACACAAAGGGATAGAAGCAAAGATGCCTGAGCAACCTTTACTTCTCCTTCCCTAAGAATCTGGTGGGTTTATTTGCAACTTAAAAAATGATTTTCATATGTAGGATTGGTGTTTGCTCACATTACAAATAGGTGAAACAGAATGCAACATGCAGAGCCAACATCCAGCCCGCTGTAAACTCACTGGAGCCACTAGACTAACACAAGTTGCAAACGTGGTCTGCATATAAACAAAGAATGTTTTTTTCTTGACTCATGTATATTCTGGCCGGGCACTGAGACAGAAGCAGCTCTACAGGAGAAACTTAACTTCCTTTAAAAGCAAAGTAGTGAGGGTAACTATCTAGCTGCTTGATTAATGAAAATAGTCTTCAGTGTGAAACCTATGACTAGCATGTTCAATAGGTCTCTCTTTATTGATAAATTACCATATATCTCCAAGCATGCTATAATTAGGTAATAGGGCAGAGTTGTAAATCTAATTCAATTTGTATTGATGTAACTCAGCTTTGTATCCCATCCTGTGGGACCAAACCAGTGGGCTGGTTTTATTCCTTTCTAATTTTAGAGAAATACATCCAATGCACTCAGAAATCTTCTGTCTACAAGCTATTGCTTAGTGCATTAAACAGGGAACTCATTACTCTTTCACCATTTTTTGTTACTTCTTCACCTCTTTCTGTTTGTTCCTGTCTTCTAAGCTTACATGAAACAGAAACAAAATAGGAAGGTACTTTCTCACTGCTTAGATGTTGCTGTCTGAACTTCTATTTCCCATTTTATTTGAGCTTAGATTCAGCTCACCTGTGAATTCATTGATATGTTGAATCTGTCTGGCACACAGAGAACTGCCTCTGAAAGAATGGGCCAACTCAGCTTATTAAGGTCCTAAACACAAAGGCATCAACCTCACTGCTCCAGCTGGGAGGATTGTCTCCTTTTTTTGTTTTGAGTTATTAACCTTTGATTTATAAGAAGTGCTACCATTTGATCATGGACTCAGCAAGGTAACTCAAAAAGAATTAAAATTCACTGGTGGGATCCAATTATCTCATCCTGCATGTTATTTTGCTCAATTCAGGAGGAAAATAAAATAAAATAAAATAAAATAAAATAAAATAAAATAAAATAAAATAAAATAAAATAAAATAAAATTTATCAAAATGTGCACATTTGAATAGAAAAGTTACTGATCCAGATGCCCTTCAATTTATTTCATATGGAAGAAGTATTGGCCTGAATAATTTTAAAGGTAAAATTCAAAGCTGAAACAAACTTTGGTTTATGGATTGGGGCAATATGTAAAACAAGGATTAGACAAAAGTGTATTTCTCACTCTGGTTCCCTCTCCCAGTGGTTCAGCTAACAAACATTTTCTTCATTACTATCCATGGTTCTTTTGCCTTTTTCTGTGCTTGTCTCTGCCCACAGACTAATTATCTCCTCAGGTTGCTCTGTGGTTAATTAGGGTCAGACACTTTGGCAATGAAAAGTGATTTATTCTGTGGACTTGAAAGAAGCCAAGGCAATGTCACACACCTACCAGCTGAGAACCAAGAACTCTGTCTGTCCCTTTTTCTCAAGCACTGGGCTCCCATGGAACACCAGGATTATTGTGCCTTAAGTTTCCAGAGAAACATCAAAAAGGTAGCTGGACTGAATTACCCTCTCAAATGTTACAATATATTGATATTTCCTTACAAAGGCAGATTCCAAAATTTAATTTCAGAATGTCTAAATTCCCTCTGAGAATTGGATGAAAATTATTTTCATCTCTTGCATGAGTGCAAAGAGGTCATTTTAGCAAAGTTTGTAATACCGAATATTTAACTATTCTATCCTATAACAATGAGCAAGCTGGGCACTAGTCAATAAAACTGGATTTTTTCAGAAATCTAGAAATATTCTGATACTATTCCACTTCAAATATTTATTTATTTTATTATTTTATTTTATTTTATTTTATTTTATTTTATTTTATTTTATTTTATTTTATTTTATTTTATTTTATTTTATTTTATTTCTCTGACTTGCCTGCTGCCTTTCCATTACTCCTTGCTACTTCTCTTTGGGAGTCTTGTATATTTTTCCAGCGATCAGTTAAGTTTAAGGGTTGATTCACAGATAAGTCAGACTTTTCAAGATCTGGGGCTATTGGCCATCAAAATTTTGCATTGTTGCCTTCTGTTGCTATGTCTAACTGCTTGTGCACAGAAATGTACACTGCTTAAGTTATAAGATGTCAGAAGGCATCAAAGAAAAATATTATAGGTGTTAATAAGAAGCTGCTGACAAGATGGCCATGGGCAGAAAAAGAATCACCCTTTCACATAAAAGACATAGGGAGCTGGGATTTTACTTGCCAGACAGAAAGACATATTAAAGATAAGAAATAATTTTTATATGCCATTTTATGATCCAGATTCTATTATTTCAAGACTTATACACTGATAAACAATAGCAATATGAGAGGACTGGGCATTTTGAATATTACTGCAGGGCTTATGTGATGACTTTGTTGGTTTGCAGGAGTGGATGTTATGCTTTCATTGTGAGGTAAATCTCAGCCTTTGCCTAATTTATGGAAAGATAAAAACATCACTGGTTAGAACTAGCAAGCTTTTTCAGAGGGCAACACTATAAATCCACAAGACTGCATACTTTTCAACTGACAATACTAGATCATGTGTAAAAAAAATGGCTGTTTCCATCTGGTCAGCATCTGTTAAACTCCATGTCACTACAGGGTGCATAAGGTTTTTTTGCTCTAGCTTTTGCTAAGTTTGACCCAATTTAATTTGAATAAACAAGCAGATGCACAAATTAGAGAGATGAGAGTGAGAGACAACAATCTTCCTTATACCTAACCTCAGAGATACCTGAACATCTCTTGTGTGAAACACAGATTTACTTGGCCATTCTGCATGCTGATCCCAACTCTCTCTATTTCAGTTCTCAAGAATCCTGTCCTTTGATGAAAACCACTATAGAATAGAAGAGATTTTGTAGCCTTTACTTATTGTTAGCTGATTTCTTTGGCTGATGGCTATGCAAAATACTTTAAAATTCCTTTAGTCAAGGACAGCTTGTGAGACAAACAAGAGATGACATGGGAAAACTGGCATGCCCAGGATCTCATGGTAGGTGAGGAGCAGTCCACATGTCCCAGCTCAGTCCTCTGTCCCCTCACCAGGATTTCCACTGTTAGTGATCTTATAGCTGTCACACCAAACACAAACTAATCACAGCTCTAAGCCATGCCAGTTCTACTTGTTAGCTTCATCTGATTTCCATCATTACACATCCAACTTTAGTTTTGTCACTTCAAGTATTGTAAACTTTACTCTTTGATAAAACACAGGTGATAGAAATACATGTGAAATACATCTGCTGCATTTGCAAAGGTATCAGTGGGCTCTCATCATGGCAAAGCACTAAATCCTTTGCTCGTATGAAATGCATTTTCATCCAAAATGCCTCATTATCCTGTTTATTGGGTCACTTTCATCTATTTCATACCACTGTTACTCTGCTTTCTCTGGGGAATCACTACTGAT